>NW_015538053.1:342367-352116 GCF_001515605.1 Sinocyclocheilus anshuiensis | reverse complement strand
GAAACACACAGCGCTTCCACAACATGGCAGCGGCGGCAACAACAATACTACAGTGAGAATAAAAGTTACGCCTTCTTTCTTTGCGTGAACATTTGGGCGGTGTTATGCAAATCTTCCCACATCATGACGTAGACAGGTTAGAATGAGCCGTTTTAGGTAGGCATGGTTGACTCGTAACTTTTATAAAGAATATCTCTTTGGATTTGAGACTTTAGTCTTTGCAACTTTACAGATCTTCTTTATGCACCAAGAACTTGTAACACTCCAAAGAGAAAGGAAACATTTTAAATCGCATCATATGACCCCTTTAAAGCTGGTAAACAAAACATAAACATGAGCTACAAGAGTATTACCATGTTTAATTTTCCAATCTCTTGGATAATTCACTGCACAAAATTAATTTTGGTTGGTAGTTGGTACAAACCTTGTTTATCTGACCTGTATTTAATGTAGTGTATGTATTTTCTTTTTCCTTGTTTATAGTTGTGGTGATTTTTGAGAAAGTCATGTGACCTGCCCATAATGGTTAATTTCTACCAAGCAGTGTTATTTATTTTTATTTTTATACTATATATTCATATTTTGAATTGACGTTGATTTGTATATTTTCAGTTTTAATTGGGTGTTTTAGTACTTTTATGTGCTTGTCTTTTTTAAATATTTATATAAAAATATTTAATATTTATAAATTTAAATTTATTTTTATTTTTATTTAGTTTTAGTTTTCATATGTATGAAATTATTTCCGTTGCCGGATTTTTTTTTTTATTGTTTAATTTAACACTACCAGCCAAATATGAATATTCATCAAAATATAGTAGAGGTTGATTGGGTGTACAGCCTTTTAATTTATACATTTTAGCTTCTTTTTTTTTAATTTTTGCTCCTTCACTGACTGTCCATGAGCTCATCTGAACAGGCCCACCAGTTGATAAGCACTGTTTTATTGTATGTTTAGAGGAAACACAAGTGTGGTACATACATATGTGCCAACTGCTCCATTGGAGGCGCAAAAGTGCTGACAACTGCTGTTGTGTATGAGGTTGTTCTTTGTCCATAATGTTGATTTTTGCACTAGGTTGAAACACATTCTGTTTGTGTTCAGTTTCTTGAACTATTTTGTATGCTTGATGTTTCAGGGCAGGCAGATTTAATTTTAGCATGTGTTTTCTCTTCAGTAAGCATGCGTGACCTGGCAGCCCAAGTCACCAGCAGCTTGCTGCGCTTCCCAGAGGTGACGGTAGATGCTCTTGGGGAGGATGAAGTTACGTTGGACTCTTTGCTGAATGGGAGATTTACTGTTGGTGAGTCTTGTTATTCACAGATGGCATGTCCTGATTATCACTTGACTACATGTATAAACCCATGTTTTAGATTTTTCATGTATGTTTCCTAGGTTACTATTAGATCTTCAGTTCTCCTCTTGTATTTCACCGACATCTCTTATTTATTGGGTGCAGGGAAAAGTGGACTGGCCTGGCTTGCCTGTGGGCCTCAATTGGAAGTGGTCCATGCCATTACTGGAGAGCGTTTCTCTGCCTACCGCTTCAGCGGGGTGTCCGAGCACCCGCCCGCAGTGTTGGCCGTGCGGAACTTCTGTTGGCTAAAGCGAACAGGGCTGCTCATCGGTCTGGAGGAAGCCGAGGGCAGCATGTTGTGTCTGTATGATCTTGGTATCTCCCGTGTTGTCAAGGCTGTGGTCATCCCAGGCAGAGTGAGTGCAGTGTTTTTGTTTTTTTAGTTAACTACATTAATCCTGAGTGAGTGTAAATGAGTTTATTAAGTGTTGTAGAATTCTTTGATTATATAATCAATTTCTTAAAATGCACCCTGACTGTCATATGTTTCTTGTAATTGTTCCACATCTGTTGTTTTATAAAGACACTACTATGAAGGATCATGTGATTGAAAAGAATATCTGGTTCTTCTGCAGATCACAGCCATTGAGCCCATTGTTAGCTACGGAGGGGCCAGCGCTAGCACACAGCATCTACACCAGAGTCTGCGCTGGTTCTTTGGTGTGGCTGCTGTGGTCACAGATGTCGGTCACGTTCTGCTGGTTGATCTCTGTCAGGATGACCTGTCCTGTAGTCAGAGTGAACTGGAGGCTTCAGGTAGGACTGTTATTTCTCTTAGCAAAAGCTTTCATGTGAACAGTAAAAAAAAAAAAAGAAAACATTCCATAATCTAAAACCATTTTATTTTGTTTTGGCCACAGATCTGGAGGTGGTCAATAAGTCTCCATCTGAGATCCCACAGTTACGGGAGGGTGTGACGCAGCAGGGTAGACATCTTTGTCTTCAGCTCAGC
Organism: Sinocyclocheilus anshuiensis; assembly: GCF_001515605.1. Lineage (NCBI taxonomy): Eukaryota > Metazoa > Chordata > Actinopteri > Cypriniformes > Cyprinidae > Sinocyclocheilus > Sinocyclocheilus anshuiensis. Next base: position 349,806 of record NW_015538053.1, on the reverse strand, counting down.
AGCCCCACAGGTACTGGAGCGACAGCCCTGCAGTACATCCAACGCACCAACCAGCTCGCTGTGGGCTTTTCAGATGGCAACCTGCAGCTCTGGAACATGAAGACCCTCAAAAAAGAGTGAGTGAAAGACTTAAAAGAAGCGTGACCTGACTTTTTTCCCCTTTAAATTCACTTCTTTACAATCCACTGGAAGCTCACATTTTTATATCTGCCTCCATCCAATCAACAATCGGTGGATAGAACAAGTCCCCAGTCTTTGTTTTCTTTTTCAGTAATATGATTTACTCAAGATGTATGTCACGTTACTGAAGAAAAGATCTGTCACTACTTTTGTTTCATTGCTACTTTAATGTATTGATGCACCAATGAATTTTGTTTCTGAACACGTCCTCTTGCTCTCTAGATATCACTCACAACTAGAGGGTGGCAGAGTGCCTGTCTATGCATTTACCTTCCAGGAGCCAGAGAATGACCCACGGAACTGTTGCTATCTGTGGGCAGTGCAGTCTGCACAGGATCAGTAAGTTTGCTGTTTCATGTGCTGCTATTGTAATAGGGCGACATAATAATCTGATTGTTTTGACTTTGTGTGGTTATGTTTTGATTTTATTCTGGTGTATTTTTGTCTTTGTAGTGAGGGGGATGTAGTCAGCCTCCATTTATTACAACTGGCCTTTGGGGAGAGGAAGTGCTTGGCTTCAGGGAAAATTATTTATGAGGTGCGGACCGAGTTATTCAGGATTCTCAAATTTATTTGAATGTTGCACAGTTTTTGTATGTATATACAATGTTCTTGCAAAATATTCATTCAGTGTGTGATGTTTGACTCTCAGGGTCTGGAGTATTGTGAGGAACGTTACAGCCAGGACTTGAATGGTACAGCGTTTCCTCTAAGAGCTCAGGCCAACAATACGCGTCTGATCAGCTGTCAGACCATAGAGAAGTTTCGCCACCACCCTGATCGTGACGACAGCATGAATGAAGGTTTTTTTAATATGTCCAAATCATACTTTGCAGACTGATTGATTGACATTGCATGTTTTCTATAACATTCGTTTTTCTGCTTTTTAGTGGCGTCTCCTGATACAAGTGTGTCAGTTTTCAGCTGGCAAGTTAAATCGTATGGACAAGGCCAGCCATCGACCTTCATCGGTGTTTTTGACATTAACCGATGGTACCATGCTCAGATGCCAGATTCATTGAGGTGGGTATGTTTATAGTAAACGTTAAAAGTGCAGTCAGTGTGTTGTGAGGCACATGTAAATAGAATTTCTCTTTCCGTTCAGAACGGGTGAATCCTTACGAAACTGTCCGTATCTGGCAGTGTGGTCTCTTGACTGTGTGATCGAAACGACAGCTCCCTATACTCTGTTGGACATCCTGATTCATGAGCGCAGTCTAAGTAGGGGTCTGCCCTACACCTGTCCTCCACCGGAACAGTTCTTCCATCCCACAACCTACAACTTTGGCAAGACATGTTCATTTTTTGATATGATCTTATATTGCATGTATAATGGATGTATTTAATATGTCATAACCTCTGTATTCTTTTTCTATTCTAGATGGAAGTTGTTTGCTTAATGCTGGAATTGTGCACTTTACTTGCTCTGGCTATCAAAAAGAGGTTAGGTTTTGTCCCTGTTGTATACTATGCAGAGTCTTTACTGTTTTTGGTCTGTTAAACTTTTTCTCTTTACTCTCAGACCCTGAGCTACTTGAAGAAGGTGGCACCAAGTTTAGGTGACAGCATTTCTAATGGATACTCGCGCTGTCTCATGTCTGGCCTCCTATCCTCTCGTCTGGCTGATGTCCAGCCCTCCAGCCTCTCACAGGTATCACACGCTTTATTTAACATTACACAGCTTTAACTAAATTTGTTTGATTATTAGCTTAATAGATTTCACTCACATGTAGAACTACTGGTATCAGATGATTTATACCAGTAATGCACATATGTTTATTGCATACGTTGTAATTTGCATTCAGGAAGAGCAGCTTGATGCTATCTTGTGCACTGCTGTGGAGACAAGCTCATTGGGACTCATCACTGGCTGTATTAAACAGTGGACCACTGAAGGTGAGGATGAGAGAAGTAATGCATTCGTAATCTAGAAAAAATTTCAGTATCAATAATTTACACTGCCGTTCAAAAGTTGTCAGATTTTTTTATTTTTATTTTTTAAAGTCTGTTATTCTCACCAAGCCAGCATTTTTATTTGATAAAATACAGTATAAGCAGTAATATTCTGAAATGGTATTACAATTTAAAATTACTTCTATTTTAATGTATTTTAAAATGTAATTTATTCCTGTGATGGCAAAGCTGAATTTTCAGCAGCCATTACTTCAGTACTTCATATAACTTTCTGCCAAATTTCTGCACGCAGAGCAACCAGGGTCAGCCGTCAATCTGCGCTACATACTGGAGTGGGCCTGGAATAAGGTTGTACGCACCAAAGAAGAATTGGATGAAATATGTGAGTTTTCTACACCCATTTCTCTAAATATGGTCTTGTTGCAAATTTAACAGCGTTCTGATCGTGCTTTTCTCTTTTTCTCCAGGTGCTCCGCTCTTTGACAGCACCGCAAACTTCACAGATCCCCAGACACTGCAGCTGCTACAGCACAGTCAGCGCTTACTGGCAAACCTTAGCACCATTTTCCACTGTTTGCTAAATGAGGCTCAGGAGCTCACACAGAAAGGTGTCGGAGTGTACACAGACTTCACACTGTTTTGTGCTGTTATATGTGAAGTTGAAAATCGCTAGAATTGCCGTCTAATTTTTGGTTACTTGCAGGGTTGATTGGACTCATGAATAAATGCATGGTGTCTAGCTTGATCTCCCAGTACGCTCAGGTGGTTCTGTGGTTCTGTCGGACTGGTCTCCTTCCAGAGGGCTCTGGTATGACCTTGTCCAAAGCTTCACTCAGGTTCTTTAAACACATCTGTGCATTGCAAATGATGAACTCGAAGTGTTCATCTGTCAACAGATGATGATGATGTGCTGCAGATATCAAGGCCCTTTTACAGTCATTCTATTATAAAGAATTATTACATCAGCCAGAGGGAGGAGCTGCGGAGACTGGCAAAGTAAGTGGCTGAATTGCCAAAGAAAAGTTGTGCTTTTGTTTATTTAGCATTATTTATATTGTTTAAATAATTGTAGTTATTTATTCATGATTAATGACAAAATAAAATGCATAAATTAATATATAATATAATTATAAGAGGTCTCCAAAAGTCACATTGTATCTAACAAGATACAAAAAAAAAAATCATTTTCCTCCAATAGGGACAAGTGGTGTGCAGACTGCCTTATGATTGATGGCCTGGTGAGTCAGTGTGGGGAACGCCTTGCTGAGCTTTGGAAAAGGGATGAGGGTGGAATGGGACCGTATCCTCCCCCATCACTTCATGTAAGTTAAGACTTGTTGAATGTTTATACAACGTTGCCGCCCTCAGCTGCGCTTAGTTTAAATCTTTTGTGATCTGTCCCTGGTACAGGCCTTGCTGGATATTTACCTCCTGGAAAACATTGAAGAATCTGCCAAACATGCTATTGTATCCTTTTGGTGTTCTTTACTCTAGTACATCTAGCCATAAATATTGTGTTGTTTGTTGTTGGTTAGTAAAGATTATTCCTTGACTCAGGCTCTCTTAGGTTATTTATTTGTTACTGGATGTGATGTACTCATTTCCTAATAAAAGTGGGGCATCCGTGGAGTCTTTTCCCACAGCGTTTGCCATTCCCATTGGGTTGGTAAAACTGGTACAAGGCCTGTGGTTGCTAGATCATCATGATCATGAGGTATAAAAATCAATGTTTTTGCATATACTAGTAATTTGTAAAGAAAACGTTTGATTTATAAATGGTTTGAATGGTGACAACAGAAAAATGATCTACTAGCAAATATGAGGGCTATATCAGTTTAAACACTACTCTTAGCGTATTTTGCATGAATGCCAGAGGTACTTACATCATGATACTTCATGAATAATTTATATTGAATGGTTTTCATCTCCCCCAGAGCTCTCTGGAGCTGCTGTTGCACCCAGCCACCAGTCACTCTCTGTGGAGTTGGCAGCACGAGCGCGTCCTGCAGGCTTTGATGTGCCAACAGAAACACAGCATCGCCCTGCGCTACCTGCATGTGATGAAGCCTCCCCTGTGCACTACCAACCAAGCCAAGTTGTGCCTCTCTGTCCTGCTTCATAACAGGTATTTTTGTAGTGTACCATTGTAATTAATATGTCAGCTTTAAGTGGGCTCGTTTGTAGTTGCTAGACTCTTACCCTTGGTGTATTGTGACCAGGTGTATTGTGGAGGCCTGGGCTTTGCTAAGACAGCACTGTAACAAATTGAACATGGAGGAGATGATGAAGTTTCTTTTTGAGACCTGTCAGGAGCTGGGACTGATGAAAGAGCTGCTGAAACTGCCCCTTGAACTTGCAGAACAGGTGTGTGCAAGTCTCTATAGCACTTAATATTAAATAGCTGTCAGAATGGATCATTTTTTTATAATATCTTCAATAATTCATATATTAATTTGTATAATTCCCTTAGCACTCTTTTAAAACCTCCCAGCTTTTTCGCCCTGTTTTCACTCAAAATGAAACTACTCTGCGTGCTGTGCGCATTTGATAATTAAAAGATGAAATGGTAATACTAACCGTAGGGAATTTTATCATAATTTATCGTCAAACCGGTAATCGTTACATCCCTAATAGACACTAATATTCTGTCAATTCTATTCATCAAATAAAAAAAAAAAGTATCACTGTTTCCACAAAAATATTAAACTGTTTTCTACATTAGTAATAAATGTTTCTTGAGCAGTAAATCAGCATGTTAGAATGAAGGATCATAAGACATTGAAGACGGGATTAATGGCTGCTGAAAATTGTAATTGTAATATTTCATAATATTTCTTTTTTTATTATTAAATAAATGCAGCCTTGGTGAGTATAAGAGACTTGTTGCAAAAAAAAACTTTTGGACAGTAGTGTATATTAGCACTGCTTTATTTTAGGGATGCTCTGATCGATCGGCCGGAGATCGGTATCGGCCGATAATCACATTTTATGACTCCATTGGTACTCACTACACTTGGCCGATCTCATGAACCAATCACAATTTGATGACGTCAATGCGTGACAACGTACATGATGCATGAGGACATAAATGATTTGGCGCCACAGTCATGTCGTCGCCGATGTGGAAATGCTATGACGTTTCGAGAAACAATTAAAAATGTGCTATTTGTCGTGTATGTTTTGCATGATGATATGATGAATGGATGGTTCATTTTTAACAGCAGATTCAGTAACGTTAGAGCTGATCTGCACCTCACTACACGTCTGCGGCGCGTTACGGCTCCACGGGAACCGGAGTTGATCGCGGTCGCTCTAGTCAATGTTTGTGTTTATACCGGCCCACCTTTCTGAAGCGGCTCTCCGCGCTGCTTGGCTAAAAATAGTCTTTTGTGAGTTGTCACAGTGTGGAGGACGGAACAAAACCTCGTCGGAGCCATAAGGGATAACGGTAACATACCGTTAATACGCTGATTGTGGGCTGCTTTTAAATGAACATTTATTTATAAAACAAAATATCTTCTTTGGCCATATTAGCCTCCTCAATAGCATTAACACAGGCTTTACTCCTTTCAAACTTTATCTGGAATGTCACCGTTTCTGTCACTGCAACTTCCCGATCAGGCGAACGAATACACACACACACACGTGAAATCGTCTGCCTCATGAAAAAAATGTATTTAAAAAAAAAAAATGTAATTAATATTTGCATCATTTATGATTTATTTTATTCACCTGCGACCCACCCACAAATAATCAGAATGCATTTTTTATTACCCGACCCGCGGATTATCCGCAGCGCCCGTGGATATAAGAAAAGCAAAATATGTTTGCTGCTACCCGCACCTCGTTTTGATTTTTAAACGTGCAGTACGTGCTCATGTTTGTTCAACGAAGCCTTTTATAAAATGAAACCGTCTAAAGCTTGAAGCATCAGAATCGGCATCGGTATCGGCCTATCACAATGACAAGAAATCGTTACATGGTATCGGCTGCAAAAATCCTGATCGGAGCATCCCTACTTTATTTTTAACTTTAATTCAAATATGTCTGTTTAGGAGTGTTTGCAGCGGTTCCTTCAAAACACCGGAGGTTTCCAGAACCGGGAGCTGCTCATGGTCCACTACCTCCAACAGGCAAATTATGTGCCTGCACTTCAACTCAACCAGACCCTCAAAGTTAACCTAGCAGTATGTTCAGTTTCATATTATAGTCTACATCTGATTTCCATCAGTTCTGTTTAAAAAAAATAAAAAATATCATGTTATAATTTTGTTGAATTCAGGCTGATCGGGATCCTAAAATGAAGGAAAGGTCAAACACAAGGAACTCCATTCTCAATCAGTATGGGAAGGTTCTTCCTCGGGTTCAACGGAAATTAGCCATTGAACGAGCAAAACCATACCAACACCCTGCTACGATTCACAGAGAAGGTACTGATGATGGTCATAGTCACTGGGACAGAGTGTTAGAATTTGACACAAGTTGTTAGCAATTGGCATTTATCCTGCTTTTCTCTCAATCCTAGTTAAAAGACCCCAGCCTCTGTCAACTGTAGCTAAACGTTCAGCCTCTGAAAATGTGATGACCAGAGCAGCCTTTATCAATAATGTCTTGTCAAAGATCGAGGAAGTATGGGTTGGCAAGAACACCACTCCCGATTCATCTCCTTTCAAAAGGTATTATACTAAGTAGTTTTTCCTAACCTTCATTTGAGATGCTTTCTTTTTAAAACCTGTTTTGAGCTGAACTTTTTCTTGTGCAGCCCTAAAGAGTCAGAAATGCAAGTGCCTAGCCTACATCCTTCCTCTCCAAATCAACCTGAGGCCTTTGTAGGAACTCCCATTAACATGCTAACCAAGAGAATGTCCAGGTAAAACAGTCGAAAACTGGTTTTAGTGTGTTATAAGTAGGGTTGCAAAATTCCGGGAATTTTCAAGACTGGAAACTTTCCATGGGAATTAACGGGAATATATGGGAATAAACTGGAAATTGGCAAAATTGCAGGAACTGGGGACTTAAATGTAGTTGAGAAAAAATCTTGCAGCATAATCTTGATTAAAACAACCTGATTTAATGCAATTTCAGTTTAATTTCTACCCTACACACTGCATAAGCAGTGTTGCCAAGTCCGCGGTTTTCCTGCGGAATTGGGCTACTTTAACACTGTTGCCGTGGGTTGTTGTTCATGTCCGTGGGTTGAAGCGACCCCAATACCGTGATATTTAGTCCCCGGAATGCGATTTTTACAGGTGACCCGCCTCGAAATGAGATTGGACTAGTTTTATTGCGAAAACCTGGCAACCCTGTTCATAGGCGCCACCTGCTGTCAGAGAGTGCGTCTCATT
>NW_015538053.1:341669-342240 GCF_001515605.1 Sinocyclocheilus anshuiensis | reverse complement strand
TTGTCTTTCATAAAGGCCGAGGTCAGGGATCTTGGGCCTAAAAAGGTTGGTGACCACTGGGCTATACCATTGTAAAAACAAGTACACTGACTAAACAAACCATAGACTGGAACAAACATTTAGGTGAGGTTATAATAAAACAGAAGTCTAAAAATGACCCTCCCCCCCACACAATCCCCTGTAATCACCTAAGGGGGATTCCCCTGCATTTTCTCAGTTCAGTTCATAGTGTGCGAGTAAATTGTGAGATTTGTGAGAGAAAATCGGCAAATGGCTAATAAAAAGTTGTACCGTGAGGATGTTGCAAATGTTATTAGCCGATTCTGACTCTGATGGGGAATATTTGCCTTTTTGAAATGACGATTGGTCATCTAATAATCGCGCTTCTCCTGGTACATCTTTGCAGCGCAATGGTGCCGCCGTGCAAGGCGAGAGTGTTCACGAAGCACAAACAAGTGATCATTTCGACACTTTGCCCAACGGGGATGGGGGTGGCAGGGCAATATCTATTATTTCCTGAATATTACTGATGAACTGATCAAAAAGTAGGCTACTGTTCACATGCGTTTTA
>NW_015538053.1:330800-341454 GCF_001515605.1 Sinocyclocheilus anshuiensis | reverse complement strand
CGCGCTTCTCCCGGTACATCTTTGCAGCGCAATGGTGCCGCCGTGCAAGGCGAGAGTGTTCACGAAGCACAAACAAGTGATCATTTCGACCCTTTGCCCAACGGGGATGGGGGTGGCAGCGGTGGACGTGGTCGTAGTGTCCATAGGAGAGCTGTTGCTAGAGGTAGAGGCAGCAGGGTTATGAGAAGTAGGGCTGGAAGTAGCACTAGCTCTTTGGATCCAGTCAGAGCGCTCTGAATCCAGTGCCCCAAAGAGGTGGGAGTGGCCGCGGTACACGGTGCTGTCAGTATGGGGTAGGTCTGTGCGCTGTGCCATGCAATGAGAGGCTTTTCTGATCATTTGGAATGAGGATAAAAAGACAAAAAAAAAACATGCAAATAAGTTCAAACATCAATTCAATATCTATTATTTCCTGAATATTATGAAATTCAAGATGGCTGCCCCCAATTACGTCATAATATGCAAATTAGATGAGTATATTTACACCCCACATAAACTTTCGGTCATGCCCAACATTTTTCTAATTTACAGTAGATCTCTATCTTTAAGCCCTTTCAAGCCACAAGCTTTTGAAATCTTGACGTCAAGGTTAACAAAAAGGTTAACAATACACTACCTTTTAAAAGTTTGGTATCAGTATCTTTTCTCTTTTTTTGAAATAAATTAATACTTTTATTCAACAAGGATGTGTTAAGTTAATAAAAAGTAATAGTAAAGACTTTTTTGATTGTTAGATTGTTAGAAAAGATTTCTATTGCATGATAATGGCATGCGATTAATCGTGCAGCCCTAGTTTTCATTCATCAATAAATCCTGAAAAAAGCATCACAGATTCCCCCCCAAAAATAAAAAAATGTCATTTATAACATTTGTATTAGTATTAGATTTAGTTAGTATTGTATTGGAGCCTATGATCAAACAAAATGTTTATATTTATGTTTGTATATAATAGTTTTATAAATTTCCCCAAATTTCCAATTAATTCCCATAAATTCCTGGTAAGTTTCAACCTTGGAATATTTCCAAAATTCCCCAGATGAAGTTTACCAGAAATTTTCCGCCCCTTTGCAACCCTAGTTAAAAGTTCCTTTATTTATGTCTCAAAAGACACTAGTAACATCTCCCTTGCTTTGTCACCAGGCTTCTGAACTTGGTTGTGCAGCCATCTTCCCACAATTCTCCAGAGAGCACTAATTTGCCTGGCACTCCTACAAGGTCCATTACCTCATGGGCTGGTCCGAAGAGTGTCAGCAAGGCTCCTGAGCTCAGTCTGCTACAAACTCCGCAAGTGGTAAAGGTGAGACCCTATGGTTTGTGAAACTTTGCACAAAAGCTCATAAACATATTTGTGACTTTAAATTTGCTGTATGTATTTCCTCAAGTGTTGAAAGACATTACCCTCTTCATTATAAACTCATTGGTTTTTAGAGAGCTCGAGCTTTGGCATCTGGCCCCGTTTTTTCAGCCTTCACCCCACAGTCTATTCTGAGGAGCAGCCTACGTCCCACTCCTGTGGCCACGCCTTCTGCCTCCCCAGGCCGTTCAGTCACTCCTCCTCTCCGCTCCAAAGAGAGCCGCATTACCTTCATAGAGGAGGCTGATTCGCCAGAAGCTCCCAAGGGCTCTGTCCACTGGAGCAATGGGGTAACATGCCATTTCTACATCTAAAAGCAAATGTGAAATGAGCTTTGATGAAAAGGAATTAAAAAAATATAAGATTTATTGCTTTATTAATATAGTTGTGGTTCTTTACAGATTCCAATAAGCAGGGAGCTCAATACACCTAAGATATCTTCCCTACCTCCTGAAGCAAGTTTTGCAGCCTGGAGTGAACATTCAGATGCTGAAGAGAAAGAAGCAGATCTAAAGAGGATGTACATGCCCTCACTAGAAGAGAAAGAGAATCCTGATGTGGAATCTGACAGTGGATCCTCTGTCAAAGAGATCCATGCAACGGAGTCCAAACAAGTGCTTCCCACTCTTGTGCGACGGCCTAGTCTGGGGCAAGAAGCAAGTCTTGTATCCAATCAGTCCGATACCACTCTTGAGTTCCATGATGCTCCTGCTCCTGAGGATTTTATGGCAACACAAGCAAACAACAGCGTGGATCGGGAGGTGACCGTAAGACTTCCAGACACTATGCCTCCTGTAGAAGACTGCACAACTGCAGAATTACCCTCTGTTACGCTGCCTGAGGAAGAGCTGAATATAGCTCAGGAGAGTGATGCAGAGGAAGACTCGCCCCATGGAAAGAGACCTTCAGATACACAAGAAGCCCAAAGTAGGAGTGAGAATCTTGAGGTGCATGTTGATATTGAGAACGATCGTGTGAGGGAAATAACTGAGGTGCAGATTGAGGAAACTTCAGAAGCTCATGTTCTCAAGCCAGATCTAGTTATGGAACCAGAGCTTGTTGTTCAAGTTCAGGAACCAAGCCTAGAAGCTTTGGCTGAGATTTCTAAACATCAGGAAATCCAGGAACCAAATGAAGCTGAAGAGTCACAAAACACATCCTCCATTTTTGTTGAAGCTCTCGGGGTTCCTCTTACTATTGAGCCCGTGAACCAGTCCATGGAGGAAAATGCCGCTTATGACACTATTGATGAACCAGCTATCACAAAGGTATCAGAGGCAGTACCAGAACAACTAGTCTGTGAGGCTTCTGTATATGAGATACCAGCAGTTGAGTTGGTGAACCACGAACAAATGACTAATGAAGCTGAGATCAATGAAGAATGTAAAGAGGAATCTATGGAAACCTCGGGTACTTTTTTTTTTTTTTTTGACATGCAATACCTTTCAAAACTTTGGGGTCAGTAAGAGTGTTTTTTTTTTTTTTTTTACTATAATGAATTATGCAGCTTTTAATTGCATTAAATTAATCAAAAGTCACTGTAAATATATATAATGTTACAAAAGATTTCTATTTTAAATTAATGCTGTTCTTTTGAATTTTCTCTTAATCAAGAATCCTAAAAAAATGTATTTGGGTTTCCACAAAAATATTCATTAGCTCAACTTTTTCAACATTGATAATAACAATATTTTTTTCTTGAGCACCAAATCAGCATATTAATTTCTGAAGGATCATGTGACACAAGACTGAAGTAATGGCTGCTGAAAATTCAGCTTTGCCTTCACAGGAAAAAATGTGTTTTAAATTGTAATAATCTTTCACAAGGTTACTGTTTTTACTGTATTTTTTAAACTAATAACTGCAGTCTTTGTGAGCATAAGAGATTTTCAGAAATGTTTAAAAAAGTTCTGACCCCAAACTTTTAAAATGTACTGTAATTGTTTTTTATGACTGATAATTGTACTGGTAGGAAGTTAATGTCTAAAATGGATTTATATTTTAGATTTGGATGCCTTTGTGGAACAGCATTTATTTGGCCTGGATCAGTCTCCAACTTTAACCCGGTCCAGTATTAGGGAGGGATCACTCAAAAGGTGCTTGTTAATGACTTGCCCATCATGCTTTCTGGGGTGCTGCTTTACATATGTTTCTCATGTCCTGCCATTTTACCTTTTTTGACTTTTGTCGGTTCTGTCTACACCCTATAGTGAACCAGGTTGTGACATTAAGGAAGTTCAGCCCACTTCTGAGAATGCAGCAGATCTGAAAACACAAACATCAGAACCTGCTACCTTAGAGTCCAGATGTAAGTCCATCTCAGGTTTAACATTATAGTCTTTAACGTTAAACAACATGGTAATGATCCAGATCTAACCACCATATAATTCTCCAAATAGCTGTAGTGAGCTTGAATGACACTGATGAGCTCTCCAGTGCCGAATTTTCAGAGGAGTCAGAGGATGAAGAAGAGTCTGGAGATGAGAAGGTGGAGGACTCAGGTAGTGAGGTTGAGATTATAGATGAAGTAAAGGGTAATGGCAGGAGTAACCACCAGCCTGCTCCTGCCCTTTACATGGAGGAACTCCCACCACATGAGCAGTACCTCCAGGATCAAGCCAATGCGGTGCTGTCACTGGTCACACCTGAAGCACAGCTGAAAGTGCGTGCATCACTTGAATCTTATTTTGATGTTAAAACACTGACCTGTTGTACATGTACTTATTCTCCCATTGTTTTTTTTTTTGTTTTTTTGCTCTGCAGGTTCTAGACACTGACATGCCAGAAGAAGAAGGTGAAGTGGTAATGGTTGGCCTTGGCCCTGCAGATCTAAATGAGGAAGATGCAATGTGTTATACGGAGCTTAAGCCATCCACCACTCTCCTGGTGCCTGTAGAGCTGGCTGAGGAGCAGCATACACATCTTGTAGATGGAGGAACTTTACAGACCCTCTGCAGTGCACCAGATGGTACAATGCCAGAAGAGTCCGATGGCTTCACGCTCATGCTTGATCCAGAAGTAGAGGAACTGCCTGACACTTCAGAGTTGGACCATAATGCAGCATTACTACCTCTTCTTGAGCCAGAAGAACCTCAGGATGTGGAGAATCAGCTTACAACTAACTCTGAGGTTGTCATCTTGGATCATACAGTTCAAGTTCCAGAAAACAGATTGGAAGACGTAAAAGACTTGGTATCAGACATTGAACCTGTTGTCATTGGTGTTCCTAAAATTGAAGACCAGCCAGCTGAGGTCCTCCAGACAGTTGAACAAATAGTCACAACAGAAGCAGAACCTTCTCTTCAAGAAACAAAAGATCTTTTCAATGGTGACAAGCTAGATTCTGGTCCTCGCGTCATGCAGGAAGTATCACATACTCCTATTCATGGGGAAGTATTCAAGTCTTCTCTGCTACAGAAAGTCTTGCATTCAGAAGAGCTTTTAGGTAAGGTCAATGAAGTTTCTACATTGGACACAGAGGTGTCAACCATTGCAAAAGACATTATAACTGAGTCTAACCAAATAGACACTACACCCATATTGGCTGGAGAAGTTGAGGAACTTTCCACAACCAAACAAATGGTAAGGCCAAAGTCGCCAGGAAGGCCAAAGTCGCCAGGAAGGCCCAAGTCACCTGCCAGAACAAAAATTGAAAGATCTGGAAAAGATTTTGAGGAAGTTTTGGAGAACATTAAAGAGGTGCCATGCAGCCCGTCACGGAGAACTAGGAAAACCGTAGCATTCCCTGTACCCAACTTTGATGCAGAAAAGGATCTTACTGAAGAGGAACAAATGGATTCTCAAGTACCTTCAACACCAAGACGTGTTACAAGGAGTGGCAGGCAGCTCCAAGACTATCAAGTTCCTGTTACACCCAGAAGAAGCTCAAGAAAAGCAGATGCAGAACAGCGTTCTAATGAGAACGACCAAGACATGCCTTCTGAGAAAGTATCAAAGCCTGCAAGTCCGGCACGCAAGACCCCACAGAAAGCTACACCTAGGAAAGGATCCAGAAGAACCAGGAGCACAGTGGTTGATGATGATGATGGTGAAGCTCTGTCCACTGACGACTCAGAAACACAGGTCAGACACAGTACCAAAAAATCCCAAGCACCAATCATTGAAGTTCCAGAAGCTCATCAAGAAGTCCCAGAGGAGACGATACAGCCTGCCAAAGCACGTAGTAGTCCTAGTAGGGTTACACGCAAGTCTACCAGAGGGCTAGCTTTAGAAAGTTTCCAACAAGATACTGCAGAAGAAGCCACAACTCTAAATCAACCTCTTAGAACTCCTCCAAGAAGCAGGAGAAAGACAGTGGCTGGCACTGCAGAAAAAGTGAACAATGCAACCTTTATTATTGATGATGCACAACTTCAGAGTGTTTCAAGACGACTTACAAGAAGCCGGCACTGGAATCAAGGTGAGGATCTTGACAAAGAAAGACCTGATTTGACTCCTCTGAAAGTGGAGACTGAAGCTCAACAAGCTGATGCCCTTGTAGAGCGACTCAAAGACGAGGAAGCCAGGGAGGAGAGTGTTCCTGTTGTAACTGAAATTATACGTGCCAAGAGAAGACCCACTAGATCAGCAGCACCTCCATCACAGAATGAAACGCAAACGGCAGACATTGAAGAATCAAAATTGGTGGTGTCCGATGAAATACAGGAACATGCAAGCAAGTCACTTGCAAGCGCTAGACGTACACGAGCAAGCAAGGTATCAGAACAAAACTCGACGGCTGTCAACGAATCAGTTACTCCCGTAGCTGACCTGAAAAGAACAAGAGGTAGTCAATATTTTAATGCCTCGTTTTGCAGTAATTTACAACACTTTAATATGCCTTTAATCCAATTCATCTGCAATCTTTTCATTTTAGGAAGGAGAAAAGGAACTGTTGTACGAAATGAAGTTGAAGTTCCAGAGGTTTTGTTGTCGTCTCCTGTGCCTCAAACACAAAGCTCAGGAGGTGAAGGTGATTCTCAATCCAAAGAGGTAAGCAGCTCTTCTATAAAGTTTGAATACCAAAGCAGCTTTCATTTGTGCTTCATCACACTTTAAGCTTCATTAATTCTTCCATTTTTTTGTAGGACAATGGCCCTGAAGATGGCGTTGCAGTTGAAACTGAGGTTATTAAGCCCAGAAAGAAGAGGACAACCAGGTGAATGGCCCATGTTGCACAAAGTCCTATTGATATTGTAATATAAGAAGCATGGTTATAATCAAAGCAGGTTTTTGCATTTTTGGGCTACAATCTTAATCTGCCTGTCTGAGTAATTGAGTAATGTGTTGGTTGTGCATCACTTTGCTTTATTTTGATTATCTTACCCTAATTATTTTCTGTCTTCTTTTTAAAAGAACGAAAGCTGCTCCAGAACCTCCACCTCCTGTTGAGATCAGTTTTCTCTCTCCCCTCGCCAGTCCGGCTGAACCGATTGCTAGAACCGAAAAGAGAACGGAAGAAAAGGAAACCCCTTCGCTGAGGATGAGCCTACGCCGCAAACGCATGATGGATGCCATTTTTCCTAAACCCGTAACAAGGAGGAAGAAGCTTTGATTGTGAACTGTTTAATTTGGGCTCATTTCCCAATTTGATTTCTTTTTCTGCTCTCCTTACTTCCTAAGAGCTCTACATCCTGCTGTTTTCTAATTAAGATAATCAGTGGATAATGTTTGGAATAAATAAGCATCTAATTTGGGATAAATAATTTTGTATCATAAATTATGCTGTTTACAGTAAGGAACACTGAGGGACTTGAGCACCAAAAGTTTAGTTTAGTTTTTAAATGTGTTTCTACTAATTGATGCAAATGTAAATAGCCTTTTAGGTATATAATAAATAAAATTTGATACTTGTGAGTTATTTTGTTACTTGTTTTGTTTACAGGAAAGATTGTGCAACATGTAAAGTCAGATCAAACAATTATAAGGTTTATGGTTGCATCATATAGGTGGATACACTGGTTGAACGTGTAATAAAATCATCCATATTACATGGATGGACTAATTGCTTTGATGGTCTTAAGCTGGTGAACACAGCATTATTTGTTCATTTCAGACAATAATGTACATTTATTTTATTTTTCTTCAAATGCATCAGTTTTATTTTGAACCGCATTGTGGACTCATTTGTAATGCCTGTTTGCTTTCAAATACAGAACAAGAATTTACAATCTTTGATGTATTGTAGTTCTTCATAGAGGTACTGATTACACCATTTTTACCACGACTGTTTTCCTGCAAAAATGTGAAAAAAGACATTTAAATGATTATTGTAACCAAGATGCAATATATGTATATTGCTTTAATAATAATACTTATAGAGGGTTGTAGTGGTGTTCTGTGTTCTTTACCAGCCCAAGTCAAGTCTGTAAATCTTAATTATGTGCAATAGCAGTAACAGCTATGTTTGCCTTAGCAATCGCCACTAATAACCAGCGGTTAAATACTAGGACAAGGAATTGTTAATCTAAAAAAAGTCGCCACAATGACCTAAATGAGAAAGAGCACTATTTACCTCCATTTTTAGAGCATGGAGACTGGAAGTGATCTTTAGAGAAGCCAAGGCAACTGTATTATTCATCTTGCTGGGCCCTGGTAGAAAGAGAGAGTAACAAAGTGCTCAGGTTTCATTCACCCTGTCGCTCTGGCACTCATTCTGTGTTTTCTATGTCCAGTGTATTCACGTGAGCATGAGGGCGAGGGGAATGGAAATGGCCAGCAAGGACTGTGTGAAAGTGGCAGTCCGGGTCAGACCCTTCAATAAGGTTAGTGCAGCTAGATCATCTCAACTGCAAAGATGTAGTGAGCTGTGCTTGAATTTGTTTTTAGGTTAATTTGATAAGCTTTTATTTGGCTGTCCTCTATAACAATGCCTATTTGAAATGGAAGAACAGCTTTAAGCCTTTTAAAATTCAAGATTTTTCTTATACAGAGGGAGCGGGATGCGGGCAGTCGCTGCATTATCTCAATGACCTCCAACAATATCAGTATTCAAGACCCTCGCAATCCGCAGAACAGCCGCACATTCACTTTCGACTACACTTACTGGTCTCTCAGTGGCTTTAGTAGGAATAAAGATGGTCTGTTCGTACCTGAGGAGACAGGTGGGCGCTACGCTGACCAGGTAACCGATATCGGGTTATATAGGGGATATCTCATCTTGCAAAAGCAGATGCGTCTTTGTTCATGTTTGCAAATGTGATTGTAAAAGTTTTAAAATCTTGCATCAGTCTACAATTGCAGCTATATTTATTGTGATAGTGTAATTGGTTTTGTAAAGCCTGATTATCTGATAACAGCTGAACTAACAAAGTTCCTATTTGGTTCAATCCCTCTGTCCCTTGTGGTCATTATCAGGCGAGTGTGTTTCTGGATTTGGGGCAGGGCATCCATGATAACGCACTGCAGGGCTACAATGCCACATTACTGGCATATGGTCAGACTGGATCTGGGAAGAGCTACTCAATGGTTGGATATGGTCCTAACAAAGGCCTTATCCCCACCCTCTGCGAGAGACTGTTTCAATCTATCAAGAGCATGCAAGATAGCAGGCAGTGTCAGGTTTGTCCATTATATTTACGTAACATCTCACTGTTTTGCCAAATTTACACTGCAAAGCTGGCTTCTGAAGTGGCATTTAGGTGTCTTTACACTGACTGGTTAATGCTGCTCAGAGGTGGCATAAATGCATTTGCACAGCAATGATAACCATATTCTTTGATACTAGGTGGATCAGAGCAGGCTTAATTAAGTCTGGCTTTTATGTATTATGCCTTTGCTAAATATTTTGAGAAGGCACAGAGCAGCCTTAACTTAGCTGTGCCTTTTGAAACAGGAAAAATGGGTGAAAATATTTTGCAGTAATGATTAAATTTGCTTTTGATTCATATGAAATAATGCAATCATTGTTAAAGTTTGCTCTCAGTTTCTGTGAGATTTGGCTTGGTGTGATTTAGAATTATTTTCAAAACTATACTCAAGACAAGTGAAACTAGAAGGATAAATGACACCATAATGGAATAACCTGTTGACAAATACAGTAGGTTTAACATTCATTAGGATGAACACTTTTTGGTCAAAAAGCAATTATAATCAATTTTGTAATTGATGCAATTGATGTAATTTTCATTGTCAAAACTGTTCACCAAGAAAACAAAAATTAAGTATTTGAATTGCATATAGAATTTCCATTTGGATTACACTTTAACATAAACTAATGAACTTAATGTGATGCATATTTGTCAGACGTACATAAATGAGACAGGTAAGAAACATAATATTTTTGTAATAGAACTAATGAACTGAATGTGCGGGGGAAAAAACAGGTTTATATAATTATCAATAAATCATATTTGTTTCAGTCTCATACATTTTAACTAACTGAATATGGTTAGCCATATTTTAACCATGTTCATACTTTTTAACTGAATAAAAATGTAATGCATAAATCTTAAATTTAGACCTAAATATTGTAAATAATAATAAAAAATGCAAACAATAATACTGTTACTTGTTATATTTCATAAGAATAAAAACCTCTTTTTAACCAAATACAGGTATTTTTCAGCATGTTGGAAATCTACAATGAACAGGTAGGAATTCAGCTTCATCTGATGCTTATGAATTCACGTTTAACTGTTTTGTATTTAACGGTTCCCAAAGTCCAGTCCCCAATTTATTTGTAATCGGAGCATAAGTGTACTATGGATGAAACCGTCTGCTAAATGATGACTAGCTGATGTTTGTCATTATGCAATATTTTACTTGACTTGCGTGGCACCTCAAACTGTGCTCAGGTTGTAGACCTTCTATCGAAGACCAGCCGATCTGCGGGTGGTCTTCGGGTGCGAGAGGACCAGCAGAGGGGCTTCTACGTGGAGGGGCTGAGGCGGGTGCCCTGCGAAAGTGCAGCACAGGTGGAGCAGCTGATGGAGCAGGGAACACGCACACGCACCACGGTGGCCACACACATGAACGCCAACAGCAGTCGCTCGCACATGCTCATCGTCATCCAGCTCAAACAGGTGTCCATTCTACCAAGCATATCTCATGCTAGTGAAAATGAAAATGAAAATGTCTTTACTAGCATTGTTTGCACATGGCATTAACCTGCAATCACTCATTCAGAACACAGCCTATTTACTTGCATTCATCCACATCAATAACCTTTTTTTTTTATTCAGATAACTGATCTGATATTTTTTCTCTCGTACAATATTTGAAATTTAGGGCTATGTGATGAATAGAAAAAATGGTCGCAATTACTGTTATGGCAACCAATCATGAAAATTTGTGCACATT
>NW_015538053.1:328563-330574 GCF_001515605.1 Sinocyclocheilus anshuiensis | reverse complement strand
ATTTACTACTATTCCTGCTGTGTCAAAGGTTTCTGTTTACAATGTGTTTCTTTTATCATTGAGCATTGTAGCCAATCACAGGCGTGTCACAATGGCCAATCACGCTCACTGAACTCACTGTTATGAATGCTGTTATTATTACCAATAATTTGTAGACACAATGTAAATAAGATATTTGTTGTGCAGTGCAACTAAAACCATTCAAAATTGTTACTTAAATTTTTCTCTTTTTCATTTAGTTTAACTTGATGTATTAAAAAAAACACTAAAAACTCAATAAAAATTTATAAAAACTGTAGACAATTAGAACAGGTCAAAAACACACAACAAAATTACCTGAAATTAAAATGAAAATGGAAAATACAAAAATAAAAACATTCAAAATATCGTAAGAAAAAAAAAGCTGCTATAGTATCTTAATGATACTAAAATGACACTGCTCAGTCCATGAGCTCCCGCTTGATTGAGTTTCAATGATATTGTGAATGTAAATGATATTCAGTGTTATTTGCTCAGAGATTCTTTACGTGTATTTTCACTGTGCTTGTAGATTTTCTCAAAGGAGTGCATCACCAAACAGTCCAACATTTACCTAGTGGACTTGGCTGGTAGTGAGAGACAAAGGTCATCAGGGTCAGAGGCCGACAGGCTGAAAGAGGGCACTGCCATCAATCTTAGTTTAACTACCCTTGGAAATGTCATCAGGTCAGCAGATATCTATCAAGATATTTCCTCATTTTCTGTGTTGCCTATGCAAACGATGTATATCAGTCACTCTTGTTGCATACAAATGCAAGTGATGCAATGTTCTCTGTTACTAACTGTAGTAAAAATGACCTAAGGGTACTAATATAATAATCGTATTTAGCAGAAGCTTTAAGATAATGTACTGTAGGACTATAAAATCATTTAAATTTAAGTCAATATTTCATGTCCACATATTTATTTGGTGATTAGCCGTATAACCAAACTTTGACAATAATTAAGCGTGGCTTAAGTGTCCAAATACATTTTGGGGCCACTGTAGTTTGATTTGTGTTTAATATGCTGTTATGAATTGTTTTTGGTTTATCTGTCTATAAAGTGCTCTAGCAGACATGGCTCTTGGGAAGAAAGTAGTTCACATCCCTTATAGAGACTCTGTCCTCACCAAATTACTGCAGTCTGCTCTTGGTGGTAACAGTCGAACCGTGATGGTAAGATTCTGTAACTTTACGCAGAGTTTCTCAATTTAAACTAAACTGGAACAAGGTAGTTGTGATGTTTTAGAATTAAATAATTTGCATTGAAGTGTTTCTTGTCTTCATGCACAGATTGCAACCTTGAGCGCTGCAGATATTTGCTATGAAGAGTCTCTTTCTACTCTTCGATATGCAGAGAGGTGGGTTGAGTTCTTACCTAAAAAGTCACATTTAGTCACTGTATATACAAATGCCCTGCTGAATATAGACCATGTTAGTTTTCCATCAGGATAATATATTCCACAGGACACTTTGTCCCTCTTTTCAGGGCCAAGCGGATCCAGAATAAAGCTGTGGTGAATGAAAGTCCCACAGAACGACTAGTGAAGGAACTCAAGGCAGAAAATGCAAAACTACTTTTGAGACTAAGCCGACTGGGCCAAGAAGGCCGTAAAGCTGATGATGAGACGAGTATGTAAAATGATAGATATACAAAGAAACTTTAAATGCAAGTGCATTTCATCTAATTAAACATGTTGTCTGTTGTAGAGGAGCTGCGGCGATTGTTGACTCATAATGAGCTGCAGATTCGAGCCATTCAGACGTTGTGGGAACAACATCTCCAAGAGGCCCTAAAAGACTGGGAGACTCAGTATGCAACTATAACACAGGTACACAAAGATGCTCTTTTACATGGTGTGACTGTAAGATTTAAAACACTAACTGGTTTCTAATAGCAATGCCTGGGAACATATACAGGTGCATCTCAATAAATTAGAATGTCGTGGAAAAGTTCATTTATTTCAGTAATTCAACTCAAATTGTGAAAC
>NW_015538053.1:320277-328553 GCF_001515605.1 Sinocyclocheilus anshuiensis | reverse complement strand
CTTCAGTCTGTGTGCATTGAATTTATTTAATACACGAGTTTCACAATTTGAGTTGAATTACTGAAATAAATGAACTTTTCCATGACATTCTAATTTATTGAGATGCACCTGTATATTGACCAAATGTGTACATTGAATTCACTATCACTTAGAATGCATATGCTAAATTCATAAATGTAAATGTTTTCATAAATGTAAATGGTCTCAGAGAATTCACAGTTTAAACAATTAAAGATTTGACACAAATTTATTTTCCTTTACACGAGGCTGCAAAAGCTGAGCATTTTACATTCATTCAGTGTTTTGAATTGGCTTTTATTTGTGTATTTTTAGTTTTGATTTTAATTTCAGTTTTAAGTTGACTAATTTGTTGTGCTTAGTTTTTTTTATATTTAGCTTTAATTTATATTTCTTTTAGGTTGACTAATTTTAGTGCTTCAAATTATTTTAATGTATAAAACATCCAGTAATTTCTAGTTTAGATACAATTTATATATACTGTGTGTGTGTGTGTGTGTGTGTGTGTGTGTGTGTGTGTGTGTGTGTGTGTGTGTGTGTGTGTGTGTGTGTGTGTGTGTGTGTGTGTGTGTGTGTGTGTGTGTGTGTGTGTGTGTGTGTGTGTGTATATTCTGTGTGTGTGTGTGTGTGTGTGTGTGTGTGTGTGTGTGTGTGTGTGTGTGTGTAAAGAGAGAGGGAATAGCCTAAGTTAAAATAAAAGTAACTGTAAAACTATTATTATTTATTTAGTTTAACCAAAAAGTCATTAGCAAACATTTTAATGCCTGGTAGTTCACACATATATTTTCATATTTAATAGGCTATTTGTTTATGAATATACAAATCAACTATTTGAACTTATTAACCTGTGATCTGTACATTCATTAATGATTACTGATCATTTCTTTTTAAGGAAGGCTTTTTCTTTTTTAAATGTACTTTTTTCATCTAATATTTATAGTTTTTTTTTTTAGTTGTGTTTTAATTAACAAAAACGATTTTTAATAGTTTTAGTTGTAATTTTAGTTAAAGATAACAACACTGTTATGGACCGTTTCCCCTCCAGAAATCAAGAATCCTTTCCCTCATTTATGCTCTATCTTGGAAATCTCTTTCCGCTTTAGGAACGAAGGATGATGCAGATGCATCCGTACGTAATGAACATCAATGAGGATGCTCAGCTGTCTGGCGTCGTGAAGCTCTTCATTCAGGAAGGTGAGTTCGTCTTACAGTAGTGACATCAGACCCGTTATATCGTGCATATATGAATTGAATGCAGTATATATGTTTTTTTTTTATTTTTTTTTATGAGAAGGTGAATGGGATATTGGTCTGGCAGACAACTCGCCCAGATCGCTCTGTATCAGGGGTTTAGGGTAAGTCAAGCATGAGAAAAATGATGTAGATTGTATCTGTTTTTCAAAAAATGTGAGCCGCTATTTTGTTTTCCTGTTTTCAGAATTCAGGAGAAACATGCTATTTTCTCAAACCAGCAAAGGAGAGTATCAATTACTCCTGTGTCCGGGTCAAAGGTCATTGTGAACGGAGTGCTAGTATCTAAGAGGATAGAGCTGCAGCATTTGGTGTGTTTTATTATGTGTACGAGCTAAATACACTTTAATGATAAAGACATTTCTCAATTCATCATGATGCATATTTTCAAATATGAAAGAGAATGGTGATCTGTGTGTGTTATTAAGTTATCAGTTGAGTGTTAAACTGCCTTTGTCTCTTGCTGACGAAGGATCGAGTCGTCTTGGGTTCAAACAGCACTTACCTGTTCATTGGCTTCCCTTCGGAGCGTTCAGGAGAGGACTGGAGTCGTTATGATTATGATTACTTTCAGTCTGAGCTGGCAGCGGCCGAGGGCTTCCATATTCAGTCTCTGTGTGACGATCAGGGCCACCGTACGTGTGGGGTTTGGATTTGAAATGGATTGAAATGTCATTTTTTTTCTATATATAGATATCTTTACGTTTGGCCTAATTTAGATGCATTCAGTGTTTAGTGTTATTTATGAACTATTTTAGTATTTAATAATATTTTGAGTTAGCTTTTATTTTTATATTTTTAATATTAGTTTTAGTAATTTAGCTGTTTTTGTAATTTTTATATTTATTTATTTTATCTTTGCCAAGGCAACATTTCAAATTTTTAAGTTTTTTTTTGTTTGTTTTTTTTTAGCTTTTCATCTAATGGTTATATTTTCTTTTATTTCCGCTTTATTTCAATTAATGAAAATGATTTTTAATAGTTTTAGTTAACAATAACAACACCTACAGGGCCACACCAGCCTGACCCCAGTCTACTGGCTGTGTTTTATGACTATATAAAGCTGATGCCCATGGTGACAGAAGCTAACCAAATGAGTAAAGAGTTAAAGAAGGTGAGTACAGTGACAACACTTGCGATCATGTAAAGTTGATCAATTCATTTTTGGCAAGCAATAGCTGAAAATGCCTCTTAGTATGAAGTATATTGGGCATTTCTACAATGGCAGTGTTAACTACAAACTTTTTGATGTTGCATCCAAGCCGGTATAATTTCAAGGCTTTTGTATTGTAGCAAAACGTAAAAAATAATGCACCTTTCAATCTTATTTTTTCAGGGAGTTGAATTCAAATTGGAAATCAAGAACCTGGCTATGTCAGACTCTAAGGGTCATGACCTGGAGAAGGACATTGCAGTGAGAGTGACATCTGTGGAGAGCAAACAGGTGAAAAATCTTGATTTAATTACAGATAAAGCTCCTTTTTTTTGGATATGCATGACACATAAGAGGAGCAAGAAGAATGTGATCAGCAAATAGTCTCTTTCTCAGAGTACAGAAGAAAGTAGGACTTCAAAAAGGAATGTACAGAAGTCTTGACTGCCAACCAGTGTTTGACACTTTCAAACCTGTATGAGTTTCTATCTTCTGTTGAACACAAAAGATGATATTTTGAAGAATGTTGGTAACCAAAAAGTTGCTGGTAGCCATTGACTTCCATAGCATTTTTTCCTTATTATGGAAGTCGATGGCTACCAGCAACGTTTGGTTACCAACATTCTTCAAAATATCATCTTTTGTGTTCAACAGAAGATAGAAACTCATACAGGTTTGAAAGGAAGCATTTTGTAGCATTTCATTTTATTTTTCCTAAAGTTCACTTTTATAGCAAGTTTTTTTTTGCACTAAAAGCAGTCCTAATTTAATTTTACATGCCTATATTCCACCCTCTCTTTGACCCTTATATTTAAACAGGCAATTTTTGCTCCTATGCCTTTCAGACTTTAATAAAAAAACATAAGCTCTGTAATGATCTAAATGTCCATGTTTTTTGTCTTGTTAGGTATGGATGTGGTCCAAAGCCAAATTCGTCAACCGTAAGTTTCTGATGGAGGAGGTGTACCAGCAGCAGGTGGTAGGAGGAGAGGGGGCAGACCGAGCTCCTCTTCCCAGGGACAGAGATCCGTTCTGGGATCCTCTGGAGCCCCTGCACCTGGGCAGCGCTCACCTGTGGCTGCAGTCCCTGGCGTTCCGCATCCCTCTGGAGGAGCAGGTGGAAGTGGTGGGTCCGGAAGGAACAGAGGAGGCCATACTGCAGGCACAGCTAGTGCCCTGCAGCCCAACAGGATTGTGGGTTACATTTCTGCATTTAAATGTTTAAATGCGCAATTTAAATATTAGTAGTGTTATGATATTTATACACTGCAGGCCCCTGGGAGAAGACGACATCCTTATTGACCCGTCAGAGCTGCTTGGGAAACGACTGGACTTTCAGCTGGTTGTGGATCAGTGCTGTGGCCTACGCTGGGTTAAAGAGGCCCGGAACCGAGGCGTACAAATCGGGTTAGTTTGAATCAGTGATGGCAGTATGTAATGGAGAGTTTGTTGAATTCTGCATGAAGTATTTGTATGGATCTTATGAAAGCTTAGTTCCGTTTCAGATTAGAAATTATACTTATGCATGTCTTTAAATAAATGTATGAAACATTAATTATGAAAGATCAATTTGTTTATAAAAGATTACTTAATTCATGAAGCATTCATTTATGAAAGTTTAGTTCTGTTTTATGTTTAAAATAATACTATTGTATAATTATCATAAGATTGATTATCAACCAAAATAGTTATTCAGATTCAGACTAACTGCAGTGCATAAATTGTCTGATTTCATTGTTATTTTAATATTATTTATGTAGTGTTAAACTTAAATTTTTATATTTTCGGTTTTCATTTTAATTTTAGTTACTTTTTTAAAATTTTGTTGTGATTTTGTTATTTTTTTTAGTTTGTTGTCATTTATTTTTAAGTCCATTTTAGTATTATTTCTTAGTAATTTTAGTACTTGAGCTTATTTCAAAATGTTCTTTTAGTTTATGTTTTTCATCTAATATTTATATTTGATTTTATTTCAGCTTTATTTCAATTGACAAAAATCTTTTATTTTCTTTTTTTTTTAAGTTTTAGTTTACAATAACAACACTGTGTCTGATGATTTGCATCCCTATTGAGATTAGAAATTAAATCTTATTTGAGCTCAAGTAAGAGCTCTGTGTTCTACAAGCATCATCATCTAATAATGTGTCCAAAATCCTGAAATCCAGATCCTTCTGAAGTTGGCTTGTATATGCTACTACATGTGTTTTACGTTCAATTTTTTTGGTTTTGTCCCTAACTGTTATGGTCCATGCCATTCTAAAATATATAAGCATTGATTTTCTTGTAATGTTACAAGAATAAATGAATAAATAATCAACTAAAATAAATAAATGATTAAATAACAGGCTAAATGAATAGCCTAGAGACTGAAGTTCAACTCAAGATCTGAACTCTGATTGGCAGGTTTCAGGTGTTTGACTGCCCGCAGCCTCTCTACACTCCAGCGGTGTGGCACAACATGAACCCGCTCTTGGATCACAGAGTCCAGTTCACTGCTCTGAGAACCTCTCAGGAACTGCTCAACTTCCTGCAGAGCAATGCCCTGGTGCTGGAGCTGTGGGGCCTGCAGGGTAAATATCTCTGATGCAAGAAATATTACACTACTGTTCAAACTTTGGGGTTGGAAAGATTTTTTATGTTATTGAGTGAAGTCTCACCAAGGCAGTAATATTGCAAAATATTATTAGAATTGAAATTAACTGTTTTCTGTTTCACTATATTATAAACAGTAATTTATTTCTGCAATAGCAAAGTTGAATTTTCAGCAGACTTTACTCCAGTCTGACAATATGCTGATTGTGAAAACACTTGTGCAGCTTAGCATTTGTGTGGTGCATTTTTTTCAGGATTCTTTGATGAATAGAGAGTTTAAAAGAACATTTATTTGAAATATAAATCTTAGGGACTTTACTCCAGTCTGACAATATGCTGATTGTGAAAACACTTGTGCAGCTTAGCATTTGTGTGGTGCATTTTTTCAGGATTCTTTGATGAATAGAGAGTTTAAAAGAACATTTATTTGAAATATAAATCTTAGCTTGTAGCATTATAAATATATTTGCTGACAATTTAATGTAATGGGTAATTTATAAGTAATATCTAATAATTTAATGGGTAATTTAAAAGTAAAATCTTACCCCAAACCTTTGAACAGTAGTGTATGTTGAGATTGAAATAATAAAGTCATTTGATGACAGAAAATACAAAGAAGCTGTGGAAACTGCAACAAGAATAAAACCAAGCCATTTGCCTTCAAGGCATTCTTGAACTTCTCCAATAAACATGTTTGTGTTTGTAGAAGGATGTTCGGAATTAGTCTCCTGTATGGATGGAGTGAAGATGACTCAAGAGGACAGCATTATTATTGACAAGATTAGTGCATCAGAACACTTGGTATATATATATATATATCATAAATAAACAGACCATGTATATGATGTTTCCAATAAATGTTCATTATGTTTGTTAACCCACAAAATGCTTTGCATGAGCCAGTCTACAAAACCTATTCAAGTTGCATGTGTATTTATGTTTGTTTAGACTGCAGAAACTGGAGGCTCTGACCTCAGCTCATCTCTCCGAGCTCTTCATCAGGACTTGGAACAGCTGAGAAATTCTAACGCAGCACTAAAGAAAGAAAACAGTGCTCTAAGAGAGCAACTCAACTCAGCCAGAAATGGTGACTACTTTCGGTTAAGTCATGCGGGACATTATTGCTCGGTCAAGATATTGGGGGCTCATCCGGGATCAGAACCCTAGTTATTGTGTTTCCTTTTTTTTTTTTTTCTATGGCTTCTGGTTTAATGGTTAAATTAAATTTTAGTAATCAAAAAGCATGTCTGATTAATTGAAATGATCAAACTTAATTTCACAACAATTTATTAAAAGTTAGGGCTCTATGAATTTAGTTTTATTTTTTCCCAATTTCCTTTTTTTTTTCTCCAAATTCTGTGTTGTGTGTCTTAATTTTTCTGGTTTCTGTTTTAATTAAATTTTAATAATCAAAAAGCATGTCTAATCAATTGAATTCATAAAATCATCTTTATTTAATAATTTAATACAATTTATACAATTATAGGGCCCTATAAAATTTATTTATTTATTTTTTCAGAAATTCAGTGTTGTATGCTTTGATTTTTCTGGATTTATGATTTAATACAATTAATTAGCAAAAACACTGGTAATCAAATGAATGCATAAAACATTCACAATTTAAATAATCTTTTAAAATACGATCAAATGAAAATTTAACAATTAATTTTATTGCTTGGCAAAAAAAGTGCTCAACAGAAGATTACTGATTATATTAAACCAAGAAAGAAAAAAATGTGATATTCCTTAAAAATAAGTTTTATTACTACTACCACTACTTTAGAAGAACATTTACTGTTAAGTACATACATTTCTGTCATAATTTCCGGTTAAACCAACATTTTATTTTGACGGGTTGTCATGAAGACTGAAATGTGTATGCTATGTATGAAATCTGCCAAATTCCATGACATTCTGGACCATACTATACTGTCAATTTTTTTTTATGACTGGATTCTGTCATGAAGACTGAAATGTGTATGCTATGTATGAAATCTGCCAAATTCCATGACATTCTGGACCATACTATACTGTAAAAATTTTTTTATGACTGGATTCCTCAATTCTGTTTTGCATCATAGAAATTATAGGGACCTACCAATACCTTTTGCAGTTAATGTTAAAATAACAAGCATGAAACATGCAAAAACAAATGTATTCTCACAACAGCTCAGCATTTCTTCTACAAGTGGGCCACTATAATACCTAACACGCTCAGTTTATAACACACATTGTGTTATTCTTCCTCATTTCTGCCGCAGGTGTGGAGAATAACCGCGGTCGGCAGGAACGCAGAGGCAGTCTGAGGCCCAGCTGTGATGCTGAGTTTGCCAAAGCCTTAAAAGTGTTCTACCACAGCATGACCTCTGTTAGGGGGCAACTTCAGCGGCTGCGCAGACACAAACCCAGTGTAAGTAGGCAAGTCCCAATCTATGAGTCATGCCAATCAGCCTCTGTGTTCAGAGGTCGCCGTGATTTTGCCAAGTAAGACATGTTCCTGGATCAACATCTTTTGTTGATCCTGGATCAACATTACTGTCCAAAAATATAGACTAAACCCAATCCCTACCCCTAAACCTAACCCTACCCATAATTTATTCCTAAAATCAGTGTGAAATGATAGCTGATTAACAAGGGTGTAGAAGCACCTAACCCTGATCGTAAGCCTAAAACAGATATTTCCTGAAAAGTTATCCCTCAATTCTGATTGGTTAATTGGAATGTTGTTCCAGGATCAACAAGGATGTTGATCCAGGAACATGTTGTACTTGGTGAAATCACGGTCACCGTGTTCAGACGTGAAAGTCTTTTTGGTTGTACATGCTGACTGTAATGTGTCTATACATGTGTTTGTCTCCATAGGAGGAAGCAGACCTGCTGGGTCTCAGACTGTTTGTGGATGAACATATGTATCTCCTGAAGGACTTTTCTGAACAGTTGGAACAGTGCGTCACCACTCTCAAACAGGATGTGGCTGCCATTGTACGTCGAAAGCGAGAAAAGTCTGGGATTTGGTCCTGATACGCCTATTAAATCAAACATCCTGCTGCATGAACTTGTACAATTATAAGACTGAATCTTGATTGAAGCTTGATAAAGTGCTAGATTCATGAAAAAGACTTACTGTTTGCAATTTTTCCTTTCTCTTTGGAGTGTTACAAGCTCTTGGTGCATAAAGAAAATCTGTAAAGTTGCAAAGACTAAAGTCTCAAATCCAAAGAGATATTCTTTATAAAAGTTAAGAGTCAACCACGCCTACCTA
>NW_015538053.1:316545-320115 GCF_001515605.1 Sinocyclocheilus anshuiensis | reverse complement strand
TTTTGGGCAGTGTAGAGTAGGGCTTGTTGTTTGTCATTTCTCCGATCACAAATGCAGACATGGTTTTATGTTTGCGCGATGCAACGCAATGCGTGAAAAGACAGTATAAGTCATTATAATCAGTAATTATGTCCCCACTGGATGCAACAAATGCCTCGTTTGTAATGGGTTTTATTGTTTTTGTCTTGTCGCGCCGGGACGCAGGGCATCACAGTATGTTAAGGGGCGTAACATTTTCGTCACACGCTTGAGGTATTCAGCCAATCACAACGCACTGGATAGCTGGCCAATCAGCGTACACCTCGTTTTTCAGAACGATGAGCTTTGTAAAAATCGACGCGTTTTAGAAAGGCGGGGCATAGAGGAGAAACAATAATGTACATTATGTGGAAAATAATGTGTTTTTTGAACCTTAAACCGCATAAACACATTTCATTACACCAAATACACAAAATAATGTTCTTTTTAGCAACGTCATATGACCCCTTTAATGTTTACACAGTGTAAGAATTGTTTGTATACTGGAATATTCTGGTAACTCGCTACATTTGTCAAAATGTATACAACCAGAGTGCACTGCACTGAATATTATATCCCACAATGCAATGCACTCAACCATTCATTTCTACTGTGACAAATTAACTACATTGGAAGAAATATCAACTTGGACTTTTAAAGATTTGACTCATTATTTGTAGGGCTGGGTATTGACACAAATTTATTCATTTGGACATATCAGGTACAGTACATTTAAAAAAAAAATCTCTCAACTAATGCTGCAAATACAGGGAACCCTGTCTGTTGGTACATTACTATAATATTAAAGGTTAAAATTAACAACTGATTTATATACAAACATTTAAAGGGGTCATATGATGTTGCTAAAAAAGAACATTATTTTGGCCCCTCTCTACTGTTTATTTTTCTGACTAATGAGTTTATGGTCACCAAATATGCTTTTCTTAGGTAAATGTGACGTTACGTGACATTGTTTACAAGACGTTATGACGTCTTTGCGCGGCTGAAACACTGTTTGAGCGATTACATGAGACAGGATACGGCTTGTAAAGTTATACTCTTTCTTTTAACTTACCTTCGGATGTTTAGTCATGATTATTTTGTGCTGAAACTGGTATTAATGTGGAGGAGATGATCAGTTCATGCGCGTCTGTTGATCGAGGCGCTACAGCGATCTGTCACTCCACATTAAACAGCGGCATAATGGCATTTATTGTTTGAATACCGCAATACGATGGACATAATTTGAAATCTGAGACTTTGTTTCATATTAAAATACAACCAGAGTGCACTGCACTGAATATTATATCCCACAATGCAATGCACTCAACCATTCATTTCTACTGTGACAAATTAACTACATTGGAAGAAATATCAACTTGGACTTTTAAAGATTTGACTCATTATTTGTAGGGCTGGGTATTGACACAAATTTATTAATTTGGACATATCAGGTACAGTACATTTAAAAAAAAAATCTCTCAACTAATGCTGCAAATACAGGGAACCCTGTCTGTTGGTACATTACTATAATATTAAAGGTTAAAATTAACAACTGATTTATATACAAACATTTAAAGGGGTCATATGATGTTGCTAAAAAAGAACATTATTTTGTGTATTTGGTGTAATGAAAGGTGTTTATACGGTTTAAGGTTAAAAAAACATTATTTTCCACATAATGTACATTATTGTTTCTCCTTTATGCCTCGCCTTTCTGAAACGTGTCGATTCTTACAAAGCCCATCGTTCTGAAAAGCGAGGTGTGCTCTGATTGGCCAGCTAACTTTGACACAAATTTCACGATTCGATTTGATTCTCATTCACAAGCTTTCGATTCGATTAACGATTCGATTCAATATCGATTATTTTGGATATAGGCCTATATCAGGTACAGAGCATGCCAAATTTTCTCAAGGAAAAAAAGAATCTCTCAAATGCTGTAAAATATACATGAGAGTAAGTTAGTACTAACTACATTACTATAATATTGAAGGTTAAAATTGACTGATTTGTTAAAAATACACAATGAAGTTTTTAAAATAATAAAGTTACAATTACATAATATTTCTACTTCAATTCGTGTTTTTTTTTTTTTAATATAAACATAATGGTGGCTGTCATAAAAACTTAATGGATTTATTCAAACATAAATTAAACACTAAAGGACAGTAATATTTATAATGAATATGTTATATGGTGCATATATTTAGCAAAATGCCCCTCTCTACTGTTTATTTTTCTGACTAATGAGTTTATGGTCACCAAATATGCTTTTCTTAGGTAAATGTGACGTTACGTGACATTGTTTACAAGACGTTATGACGTCTTTGCGCGGCTGAAACACTGTTTGAGCGATTACATGAGACAGGATACGGCTTGTAAAGTTATACTCTTTCTTTTAACTTACCTTCGGATGTTTAGTCATGATTATTTTGTGCTGAAACTGGTATTAATGTGGAGGAGATGATCAGTTCATGCGCGTCTGTTGATCGAGGCGCTACAGCGATCTGTCACTCCACATTAAACAGCGGCATAATGGCATTTATTGTTTGAATACCGCAATACGATGGACATAATTTGAAATCTGAGACTTTGTTTCATATTAAAAGTACCAAAGCACAATGCTTATTGCGATATATTGGATGGGAAGTGCCCTTCAACCTTCCGTCCATTAACTGAAAACAGGCTAGACTGATCGATTGATTAGATTCTTGGGATTTAAGAATCGATATCGTTCCGTAAAAAATGATAATCGATTAATATCGAGATATCTATATTTTTACCCAGCCCTAAAAAACACTATTTTCCACATACTGTACATTATTGTTTCTCCTCTAGGCCATGCCTTTCTGAAACGTGTCGATTTTTACAAAGCTCATCAGTCTGAAAAGCGAGGTGTGCTCTGATTGGCCAGCTATCTAGTGCGTTGTGATTGGCCGAATTCCTCAAGCGTGTGACTGAAATGTTACGCCCCTTACCATACTGTGTCCCGGCGCGATGAGACAAAACCAATAAAACCCATTATAAACGAGGCATTTGTTGCATCCAGTGGGGACATAATTACTGATTATAATGACTTATACTGTCTTTTTACTGCTTAAACATAAAACCATGTCTGCATTTGTGATCGGAGAAACGACAAACAACAAACGCTACTCTACACTGCTCAAAACTCGCATTTGAATCGTCAGTGGCAAATCCTTTAAATATGAAAATGTACTTACAGACTGTGAGTTAGCATTATTTTTCAGCATCATGGACTGTGGTCAGCATGCGCGCCGAATGGGAAACGGGAACTGAATTCCCCGGAACACTGGCATTGTAGGCTACTCTCCCAGGAAACAGTCCTCGTCCACCGTAAAATGTGCTGCACACATCTGAATATTTGGGTTGAACTGTTCTGGAACAGTGTTGTAAATACAACTTAACCACTGATTTCTAGTCTTTTTTAAAGATCATTATTTTGTGTATTTCGTGTAACAGAATATGTTGACATGCTTTAATGTTCAAAAAACACATTATTTTTCAAATACTGTACATTATTGTATG
>NW_015538053.1:315029-315220 GCF_001515605.1 Sinocyclocheilus anshuiensis | reverse complement strand
TCAAATTTTCTCAAGGAAAAAAAGAATGCTGTAAAATATGTAAAATATACATGAGAGTAAGTTAGTACTAACTACATTACTATAATATTGAAGGTTAAATTTGTTAAAATTGTTAAAAATACACAATGAAGTTTTTAAAATAATAAAGTTACAATTACATAATATTTCTACTTCAATTCGTGTTTTTTTTT
>NW_015538053.1:313137-314676 GCF_001515605.1 Sinocyclocheilus anshuiensis | reverse complement strand
CTGAGACTTTGTTTCATATTAAAAGTACCAAAGCACAATGCTTATTGCGATATATTGGATGGGAAGTGCCCTTCAACCTTCCGTCCATTAACTGAAAACAGGCTAGACTGATCGATTGATTAGATTCTTGGGATTTAAGAATCGATATCGTTCCGTAAAAAATGATAATCGATTAATATCGAGATATCGATATTTTTACCCAGCCCTAAAAAACACTATTACGTGGACGAGTCTTAACTTTTATAAAGAATGTCTCTTTGGGTTTGAGACTTTAGTCTTTGCAACTTTAGGGATCTTATCTATTCACGAACAGCTTGTAACACTCCAAAGAGAAAGGAAAACTTGAAATTGCAGCGTATGACCCCTTTAAACTGCACATTAGGCGGTTTGTATAATCATGTTTCTACTCCAATTTGTTTTTTGAAATATAAATATTTAAACTGGCTGTCATAACTTGTTTTCATGATGTATTTATTTAAATATACATTAAATATTGAAGAACAGGTTATGTAAAAATGTTAGTATGTAATATAGCGCATATATTTCTATATATTACAACTGTCAAGTTTATGGATATTGAATGGCTTTCCTGAGGTACTTTCCAAGGATGAAACACTGATTGAGTGTTTACATGAACTGTCACAGCCTCGGGGTGGGCTAGGCCATAAGAAAGGGCCTAACTATTGTAAAAATTTCAATTTTTAAATTGTTTTTAAATTACAAACAATAATATTTTAATTAAAAGTCAGCAGTTCTAATTTTATTGTAGCAATTCATAATTTGACAATATCTAAATCATTTATGAGATTGTGTTGGAATGTGAATGGTTAAATGAAGAAGCCCATTTACTCCCTATTAAAATTCTTACGCCTAAATTACAGGGGGCCAAGAGACACTAATTTTCAAATGACAGCTAAATTGACCAATCAAATGGGTGGGGTTTAATATTACTAACTACTTTGTGACAAGTTCAGCCAGCTGTGGAGAACAAAATCGGAAAACAAAACAAAACTGATAAACGAGTAGCTCCCCAGTCTTCAAAAAGACCATTAGCATCACAACGGTTAACTAGCTATAGAGACTAACTATTAGAGGTAAGCTAACTATAGATTTGAGCTCGTATTAATGAAAGTTTTAGCTTTTAATCACCTTTTATGTGTAGATGAGCGGTTTTGATAGTTTGTAAATGTTTTGCTGGTACTTTGTCAATAGATAAATGGAAGTAACTATAAGCTAATTAATTTAACCTAAAAGTCTGCACTGTGGGGTCAATCGGTGACGTCACTTACATGAACTAATGGGCTGAAACTATTTCAAACACGTTTTGAACTTTCATTGCAAACAAATATTGATAAATTGTACTGTGATTTCAGGAGCATCAGAAAACCCTAAAACGAGAAGTTACAAGAAAATTTGTAATGGGAGCTGCTGACAGAGATACAGGAAACACAGGTGATCTGAGAAATCGTATTAAGTAACTTTATGCATTTTTCACAATATATTTCAACTATATCATCATGCATCTGTAAAACCTAAAAA
>NW_015538053.1:310215-312245 GCF_001515605.1 Sinocyclocheilus anshuiensis | reverse complement strand
ATTCGCGCATATTTAATTAAATAATGCCTCATTTGCATATTTAAACATAACATTTTACAAAACTTGTAATACAAAACATTTTTGCAATTATCAATTTAATCAATCAACTCGGTAAGGTGATAACTATTAGTTCATATTTTTACACAGTGTCCGTGACTATATATCACGATCGTTGCAGCGCACGCTCAAAGTCTACACCGGCTCGTGGTTTTAATCGGAAAGGGAAGACCAAATTTATCAGAGTTTAATTTGGTGCAGAAAACCAAAACTTTTGAGAGGCATCGCAGTCCCACTCCCAGCACTTACGCTTTTCAAGTATTTCGATCATCAGTGGGTTAGTTATTTTAAATCTATCACAGGCATGCATGTATGCATCTATGCAGGCCGCTGTGCCGAATGATTGTTATTCCGGCCGCCGCTGCCATTTTACCAACTCGGCGATCATTATACACATTTTTTGTCCATTACATATAGGCCGCTGTGCCAGTCGAATAATATTATCAGCAAATAATAAATATTTATTATCAGCATTGCTTGTTTGTGGTCATCCGATCGCTGCTTAATAAGGGTGCGATCAGGATTTTGAAAGCCGATCACCGGAAGCAATATCTGCCGATACATCACCGATGTCGATCTTTTTATAGTGATGCTCCAATCAGGATTTTTACAGACATTCATTCAGGGCCTGAATTTTTTTTTTTAAAATAGGGGAAATTCCCCTTTTAGGTGACTCTTGTGGGGGGTGTGACATATATTTTTTTATTTAGACATTTTTCAAAAATATAATTATCGCACCTAAATGTTTGATCATGCAGTGCATTTTTGTTTTTACAATGTCGCAATTGCTGCACAATAGCTTACACACAGCACAAGCCTGATTTCGTGAGCTGTACTGTACACTCTAAAAAAAAAAATGTGCTAGCTCAACAAAAAAAATTAACGCAACAGTTTACATCATTTTTTTTTGAGTTATGACAACTTCTAATGAAATTATGTTCAACCAACAAACTACATTGAGTTAGAAGAACTTAGCAATTTGTAACAAACATATTTTTAAGTTAATTACTAAAAACAATTAAGTTGCTCCGAAGAATGAATTTGTTGGCCTGAAACCAATTTGTTAACTTTTTTCAGTTAAAATCCACAGCTATCATGGCACATGCTAAATGTAACTTAGCATGTATAATGAACAGGTAATTTGTTACTTTTCACTGGCATTAGCGCAGTCATTGCTAATATAGTCAATGTGTTTACCTTCATGTGCTCTACTCTTCAGCACAATCGTAACCATAAAAACTTCCAACATAACAGAAACTCTTTTAAGTGTCAAACATAACAGTATTAAACACTAATGGGTCTTTCCCTTCACAAAAAAAACATAAAATACACTTAATTTCAACATTTACTCTCCTTATCCAGTCCTATGCAAAGTATGCTGGGAACTAGAAATCCACGTCTCATAGATATGTATACGTAGATGCCTCATTAGTGACTGTTATGGGCCGCTATACGTAAGCCGTCCGCCGTATTTGAAGGGTCAACTTGACGTCATTCACCATAACAGTAACATAAGTTACCAATGTTACAAAAATTTTCACCACTGGAGGGCACGTATTCAAAATAAACAAATAGACAAAGGTGTAGTTTGATGACGCCGTGACTGAGTGTGGAATCATGGAAGTTGTGGTCTTCATCCCCACAGCCGATGCAATCCGACGGGACTCGGGCAGAAATCATGTTCATGGATGAGCTAATGATTTATTAACGTTGTAGAATGAAGCAGGGTGAGGCTGAAAGCCGTTGAAGTGAAACGAGGCCGCTGAACGAGCGTGAAACATGGCTCGAAAGCAGCGGAGCTTTTATTATGCCACAGTCGACCGCTTCCGCTCCTTCCGGTCGTGCGTATGTGGGGTAAAGCAGCGCTGTTTTATCATACTAGATACATTTGACATTTCTGTTATAATGCTACTCTGTGTAGTCGTCACTGGTCTATTAAAACGCACAACATATTAAAGCATCTTTGGTGTTTC
>NW_015538053.1:309304-309670 GCF_001515605.1 Sinocyclocheilus anshuiensis | reverse complement strand
TACAAAACAAAACCGGAAATCGAGGGGTTATGACGTCATTGGCAGGCGACACAATGACACTATGGACACGCTCCGTAGTTAAAATTGCTTATTTCTCTGTTTTTAAACATTCTTCGAAACATTTGGGATAATGTAAGTACACAAGTCAGCAAAATATATAATACTGTTCTAGTGGTTTTTGGATATTTTAATAAAAAAATCGTACATATTGTGCCTTTAAGTTGTGGTAATCATTTTTTATAGTAAGGTGGCCTTGTGTGCGTGCTCCGATTTGGGAGCACTACTAATAAGGTTTAGTGAAGTTTTGTTCACAAGTCAACTAAAAATTTGTAATAAATTAAGAAAGAGATTTAAGTAATTGTGGTT
>NW_015538053.1:295869-309177 GCF_001515605.1 Sinocyclocheilus anshuiensis | reverse complement strand
TTTTTTTTTTTACACAAAATCGCATGAATTATGTCGTGACATGCTGCATACTGTTTCACAGACTATAAAAGTAGGCTGTATACAGTAAGCAAGTACTACATTTTAGTTACATAATATTATACATAGAATACGGTTTGATATGTACTTTATTTAGTTAGAAACAAACCAGAATAGCATTCTGCAATCTTTCAAACAACTCACAGATTCATTGGTCTCTAAAACATTCTCTCTTATTTCTTGTATTAATTATTCTGCTACAGTTACATGATTCACAAATATAACAACTCATGACAATATTACAAAAACGAGTTCTTTCTCTAACTAGGCCTATATTTTCTTTCAACTCTGGGTGTGCTTTTAAATGTTTTTAGAGATGTCTGTCATCTGTGAGAATTAGCATTTCTGTTGATACAAACAATGCAAGAAAAATGTCAAACTTTTCAAACCGAAACATGTGTGATTAAATGGAGGGATTTCAAGAGTGTTTGTGCCACAATCATAGTGCAGATTTCGCAGCCATTTGAGCAGAGTGCATGCTAACAAACCCGTCCCAGTGTACCGTGCACAAACGAGGACACTAAACCGGAAAACAGCGGAAAACAGCAACACCGTAAGGAAGCTTTACATAGCAACAAGAATCTCTATGCTCAAGCAAGCAAATTAATAGGTGCTTCACAAGACTGATGTTAAAGCCAAGCCGGTTAAGCCCTGTTTAATCTCTCACTTAAAGGACAGAGAACTGAATGCCATGTTTGTTGAGGCGGTCGACGATGGTGGTCTTGGCGAATGTCGCTCCTGGAGTGTAAACACCGCCGCTGTGGAGAATCACCCAATAATATACAGTCAGAATATGCCACTTAAAGGGACAGATCACCCAAAAATTCTTATCCTCAAACTGTTCCAAACCTGTATGAGTTTCTTTCTTCTGCTGAACACAAAAGAAGAATGTTGGTAACTATACAGTTGCTGGTCCCCATTGACTTCCATAGTATTTTCTTCCATACTATGGAAGTCAGTGGGGACCAGCAACTGTTTGTTTACCATCATTCTTCAAAATATATTCATTTGTGTTCAACAGAAGAAATTCGTACATGTTTGGAACAGCTTGAGGGTGAGAATTTTCGATTCTGGGTGAACTATCCCATTAATAATACAAACTGCTTATTTAGATGTAGTTTTGACCTCATATATGGCTGGACTCACGTTTTTGGAAGAGAATCTGATTCGTTCAACATGGTAAGGGCCGCCTGAACCATAGCAATTGGTGTGGCGACGTATCCTGGCTCTAGAAAATACCACACACAAAAAATGGAAATGAGAAATATGCATTGATGCAGCTACACTAATGGCGGATTTCCACTGTATGTCTCCCTTTTGGGGGGTCTTCCACTGTGTACAGTACCTAGTACCTGGTACTTTTTTTTAGTATCACCTCGGTTGAGGTTCCAAGCGAGCCTTACCGATACTAAAATGTAACGTGTAAACATGGCAGATCACTGATTGGTCACAGAAAGTCATCACTACCAGCGTCATTGGATTTGCGACACAATACACCAAAACTGCCAGTTTTAAATACATAGTCAGCAACAGTCACGGCAGTATAATTTTTTCGCACGACTTCTTTAAATGACCTGCTTAAAACGACAGTCACACACAACGTGAAAAAAGAAATGGCTGTATCGTGGTCAGTAGACAAGGTATATACTACGCAACTAATAACGATCAGTCTGTAATCCCACCCACTTTGAAGCGGTACTAAACTACAGTGGAAAAGCAAACCGAGCCAAAGTAAAGTGAGCCGAGTCGTACCACACAGTGGAAAAGCACCACAATACGAGGCAGATTTGAATATGGTACCTGGTCCTTTGACCAGAGTGCGGATCTTGCTGTTGGGTTTGCCCTCATTGGGCTCTGAACCTTCAGTGTAACCCTCTCCAAGAAAGATGAAACGGAAAGAGGAGCCCTCCATCTGCAGATATCACATTTAAATGAATCAGATCCTAAAAAATAGAGCTGATAGCCTAGATGATGATAATGTGGGTATAATACCTGTTTCCTAGTTGGACCTTCTTTGGAAAAGAAACCGAATGAGAAAAACTCCGGAAACTGCAGACAAAGTATATGTTTAAGATCCACAAACAAAAAAATCAAATTAAATGCAATATATTGCTTTCACAACATGATATAGTATGTTATACCTTAATGAGCAGATTTCTGCCAAAGCTGAACTTTACAAGGAAAAAGAACATCAATCCAGCGAAGACAAGCTTGAAAATGTTGGAAATACCGCCGACACCAACATACGCCCCGTACTGAACCTGTAAGAAACATACACATAGTGTCAGTACATGTAAAACATAAAACATTTATGGTAATGCAGGTCATTTTACAGTAATGCAGTAATTTTGATTGGTCTTTAGTAAAGGTAGATGCCAAATTTAATTTGATTTTGATGTGAATGAATATGACACAGTCAAGTCAATATGCCTTACTGTTGTATATCTTATGCCCTGTTTACACTAGTGCGTTTTCACTGCGTTTCAGAAATGATCTCTGTCCAAACTACACAACCGAAAACGCATGTCACATGACCATTCATGCAGGTACAACCATAGATGTATAGGTAGATTCCTCATTTCGACTGCGCCAAGCACGTAGACGCGTCTGCCATCTTTAACGGTAAACTTGACGTCATTCACCATTATAATCAATTAATATTCTAAGATGCCACAATCCTGCACAGCTGATTTTGTAAAAACTGCCGGGATTTAAATTCCCCGAAGAAACGGGATAACCTTTCACAGGTGAAAATGTGTTGGTTTGTGTTTGTATTAACTCAATATTACAAGTTTTGAAACATTGGTAACTTATGTTACTATTATGGTGAATGATGTCAAGTTGACCCTTCGAATATGGCGGACAGCTTACGTATAGCGGCCCATAACAGTCGCTAATGAGGCATCTACGTATACATATCTATGGGTACAACAATGAGCATGATGTTATTGTTTACACGGTCGTCAAGGATACGCAGAGCGAATGTTGGCAGCTACGCTATCGTTTTCAAAAGTCTACGTTTTGGTCCGTTTACACTGAAACGCAACCTCTGAGTTTTCAAACTAAAATGGGGTTTGCAGCGTTTTACGCTGGAGTAGTGTAAACGTCAGGCGTAACTGTAGCAAAAGTTATGCGTTTTAAAACGAAAACGCACTAGTGTAAACGTAGCCTTACTCTTGTACATCTGTTGCTTAGCCAATGAAATGTCTTTTCACAAATTTCCAGCAGGGGGAAAAACCCTCATATTGTGTGCTTTTTTTTTTTTTCTTACTGAACTGCCTTTACTTACATCCTTAACAAGGGAATTACATTGACTTGTGAGAAAAGACTATTGAAAAAAAGTCTATGAATTACTGCTTTAATCTTGTTGTTTAATCAGTCAATGTTGTCATTTTTCTAAAACCTCATGCGTTTACTGGTTCAGCTAGTTCAGTTTCAGTCCAGTTTAACTGGTTCAGTGTTGAGTTAAACTGACACTCACATTTGTACTGTCCCCTTGCCGCCTTTTCCAATAATTCTATGTGAAAATTATAAGTATGCCGGGTTGTTCATTGATACTGAACTAGTGTTATTTTATGAGCATTTGTAATCATTATTAGTTTTCACTTTATTTCAGTTTTAGTCATTTTAATATAATATTTATATTTTGTTATATACAGCTTTATTTCAATTAAAAGATTGAATGACTTACCGGAGACTCAGTGAGTTCTTCATTTAAGTAGCGCTGGGTCCTTTTAACCACTGATGGGTCGGAACCCATGAAGGGAATTGCATATTGCTGCAACTCGTTACTATAAAAGAGTGTGCCCCTGTAAATAGAAATTAATTTTTTGTTAAAAACAGACATGAGCACATTCATGAGCAGGTTAACATTTCACAATATTACTGGTTTGACTATATTTTTATCTTAAAGTGCCCCTATTATGCCATTTCGAATTTTGCCTTTCATGCAGTCTGTAATGTAGCTGTATATGATTGTAAATTATCTGCAAAGTTGTAAAGCCGAAAGTGCACAATAAATAAAGTTATTGTCTCCCAAAAGAAAGAATCGACTCTGTACATCCTAAACGAGTCGTCAGTAATTCGAATCACTTCCACGACTGCTACACATCACGGGGTAACATATTTGCATAATGCCCGCCTATGTTCTACGCTGGCCAGCTGCGAACAACTTCACCTGCCCTCAAACACTGTAGTTTGTTCGTGTGGTAAACATCATGTCGAGAAAATGCCGTGAAAGTAAATTTGTTTTATTTTCACTTCCGAATGATGAGGCTGCAAAGAATCAGTGGTTAAAATTCCGCGCTGTACGCGGTAGACCAATCACAACAGACTGGGCCATCTGACCAATCAGAGCAGAGTAGCCTCACGGAAAGGAGGGTATAGAAACACTGAACTGCTTCGAATGAATCGTTTGAGAATCATTTGAAAATGAGGTGATATTAAATGCATATTTTGAGAAAACGGAAGCGTTTTTTTGACCTTGCATGCATGTAAAACATATTGTAGGAGACTCTCAAAAAAACCAAAAAAAAAACCATGAAAATCATGAAAAACCATTATAAATGGACTTCTTGAAATACTGCAGATGAAATACAAATTCTAATGGTTGTCATACACACCTCCTTTTAATTTTAGCCCCCACCACAGGGAGAGGCTTGTGACCGAACTTCTTCCTGAGGCTCCGCAACTTGTTGCTGTCGGCTAAGCCATAGATAGCCGACTGCCAGGTGCCATCATGGATGCAGCCTCCCTGCGGGCACACACCAGAATGTGGGTCAGCTGACACTTAAACACAGAGGCTTTTTAAAAATATTGAGTATTTCAGGGTTTTTAAGGTTAAAAAATAAGAGCACCAACCTCTGTCCCTGCACTCGCAGTCAAAAAGCTCTCAATGGATGTTAGTGTCCCTGGCAATGGAATAAAAAAAATATATATATATTAATATGCAATTAAGAATATAGTTATATAATATAATAATTACATGACAAACATACCTTTAAACTGGTCCCTGGTGTAAATGACGCCCATATCTGCAGGAATGGAGTCAAAACCACAGCTTCCCACAATGTAGACGCCCTTTTCAGCAGCCTGGTCATGGTAGTTTAGCTGCATACGCTCCAGGAACTGCAGCAAATAGAACATAAACAACACTGATTTCTATATTTTGGGTTTGCACTCAAACCAAAATGTTGCTCAAATTCGCACGGGATTAAGATCACAGACAACCTCCGCAATTATTACAAATGACTGGAGGTCACCAGGTAATACTAATCCCGTGCGAATAGGGTTTATGATACGGAATAACCACTGAAGTAATATGGAAGACGCATTGTGAATTAAATTCTTCTCCAAGCCTTATTTTTCATAATAACATGGTAGTCCGGCAATTCCATCTGGTAAAGAAATAAATACTCGGAGACAAGCAATATTAACTTCTCCATTGATGTTCAGTTCAGTCGTAGACTCGTAGTACAAGCAGAGTGTGACGGTTGATTGGTATTAGTCCCGCCCCTCCTCCACTGTGATTGGTCAGCTGACTAAAAAGTGACAGTGATGAGTGTGCATTTTACCCAAAGTTGAACATTCTTCAACTCTCAGCGCCGAGATAAAACACCAGAGCGCTGAAAAAGACGCTCAGCATGCTCCTGGCGTTTGAAAAAAAAATGCGGCGCTCCCATTGAAAACTATTTAAAAAAATGCGCTAGCCTCGGGAAAAAAAGCTTTGGTGGACACGCAGCCTAATATTGTTATGACCTGTTATGATCAATGCCTGTTTATGGGTTTAGTGTAATTTTGATTGTGATCATGAAAAAAGAACAAAGTGTCAGGAAAAAGCACCTGTGGTTCTCCAGAGATATCAATGCAGTGTGTTCCGTTCTCCACACAAGACTTCACAACAGGTTCACCAAAAAATCTGTACTGTAGAAAGAAAAAAGAAATCAAAGCGCTGAATCAATACTATACACTATTTCTTCAGCAGCAAATCAGCATATTAGAATGATTTCTGAAGGATCATGTGACACTGAAGACTGGAGTAATGATGCTGAAAATTCAGCTTTACATCACAGGAATAAATTACATTTTAAAATATATTAAAATATAAAATATTTATTTTGAATTGTAATAATATTTCACAATATTACTGTTTTTACTGTATATTTGATCAAATAAATGCTGCCTTGTTGAGCATAAGAGCCTTACTGACCCCAAACTTTTGAATGGTAGTGTAAATTAACATTTAAACAATATTCTATACAATATGTATACTATTGACTAAAAATATCTGGGAAAAAAAAAAACAAACTTTAAAATATCTGGGGAAAAATCTTTACTCCTTTAGATATGACATGACAAAAAATCTAAAGCCGCAGTCACACTAGACTTGTCTTTGAGCATACAAAACTTTTTCGCACGAGCTTGCATTTCTGCTCTCGTATGAATGAAAGTCAATGGAATGAAAAGTGTATTGTGACCGACCCTTAATACAAGATCATCTGATGTTCAATGTACAAATGTGATTATCAATCTTGTTTGAAGGACAGTATTGCATAACCACATATAGTCACATACAGTTGCCAGTCTGATGTAGCAAGCTGGGTAAACATTAAGGTGTTACATTGCAAAAAGTCATTTATCAATAGCCTGATGTTTTATGACTAATCACATATATAATGCAGCTCATATATAAGGGATTCTGTGTGCTACAGTCTTGCATACTTACAGGCCCCACACAGCTGAGCACAATAACAGCCTGTTTGCACATGACAGCCAATGAATCTGGATCGCTGACATCTGCCACGAGAATATCTACCTCAGACTTCAGCTCCGGCTTACCTGAGAACAAACATTTTAAACATGACTGCTGTTATGCTATTGCTTGTACACTGCCATTATGCAAACTCTGCTGGGTTATGTCTCATATTTACTGGTGACTGTATATTATTAAAGATTATGATTTACTGCATAAATGCAAAACGGTCTAGGCCAAACTCCATGTCATAAATAATTCAGTTGGGTCCACTAAGATCAAATAACTTTCACAAAAAGGAGTCCTAAACAGTCCTATCTTTATTCAGTGGCCCGTCTGGCTAAATGAATTCTTATTGAAATCTAAATATAACTCTGAGCAAATGTTCTGCTTGAGCCCATCCATTCAAAGCTACACGATTAAAGGCATTGAATATGTCACTGGAATATAATTTTCCATCAGCTGTTGAGGATTAATTAAACCGTCCCTGAAGACCACCATGACCAAAGAGCCTATTGTTTAAAAAAATGCATACATTATCCAAGCTAAACAATGCAGTGTATGTACTACGCCGAGGCATTTATTTGTCAAAGCAGAAAAGTATCAAGCATTAAAGAAAATCAGTTTGCCACGATGTGAGTCAAAGTCAAGTCCAATCCAGTATAGTTGGGTCAATGCAAGCCTTCTAACACTTTCACATCTTTGCCAAGTTTGCAGCTCTTACAGTCTATAATGCTTCCTTCTGTACTTCAGCTAAAAGCATAACATTTAAATACAGATATTTTCAATTAGTCATTCTGCTCAACTATCCTGTAACTCTTTCAAAAGATGCAAAACATTAGTAAATATCTCTGAAGAGTGAAAACAAAATTGGCTAATAATAATATTTTACATCTGCTGAGTATTGAGAGGTCAAATTAAAAGTTTCCAAACTTTGTTTGCTAAGGTTGTGGAATGCATTTACATATTAGAATACTTCGAATTTTAACTGTTAAAATATTAAAATATCATGCAACATATTAATAATTAAATAATTTTGTGCTTTTGTCATTTTAAAGTAGTTTTTTTTTATAGTACTGTTTATATGATTTGTTTTAATTACAGCTAGTCATTTATTTACAGTTTTTAATTTTAGTTGTCATTTTAGTGTTTCAAACTTTCAGTTGTCAAAATATCTGTTTCGTTTAGTTTAAGAAAATAAATGCATAAATAA
The DNA here is from genome assembly GCF_001515605.1 of Sinocyclocheilus anshuiensis. Taxonomy (NCBI): domain Eukaryota; kingdom Metazoa; phylum Chordata; class Actinopteri; order Cypriniformes; family Cyprinidae; genus Sinocyclocheilus; species Sinocyclocheilus anshuiensis. Next base: position 301,156 of record NW_015538053.1, on the reverse strand, counting down.
CCCTGTCATAAGAGTCAAACTAGTTTTAGGTAAATGCAAAATGAATAGATATCATTCACAGACATAAATGCATGCATTCCTATAAACTCAAAATAGATGTTTTTTGTTCTTGCAACATATACTGCATTACAAAAAATACCATGGTAACCAGAGTTTTGCCTAAAATACCATACGTAGTAGGTGTTACAGCGGCAATAATCAAATAACGAATGTAACAAGACAAGGACGTTTCGGAAACTTTTTTTTTATGATCTTACAGAGCTAAAAATAACTGTACTATGGTATTTTGCAGAAACTAAGCTCGTCATGGTTATTTTTGTGGGGTGCAGGCGTATTGAACAGTTATATCAGTTCACTAGATTCAGATGTAGACATTTCAAGCTAATTTAGCATAATTGAAGAAGGCTTCACGCACTGAGAGCTCCGGCGGCCTGCTCCACAACTTTCTCCAGCTTGGTTCTGTTCCTGCCGGCTACGGCCCACTTCAAATTCCCCTTGGGACCCTCGGATGCGGTGCGGGCCACCTCCTCCACCACAAACTGTCCCGTGAAACCAGAAGCGCCAAAGATGATGATGTGGTAGGGTCTGCTGGATGAAGTGCTGAACGCCGCCATAACGCTGCCGAGCTGCTGATCGTCCGGACTGACGCTGGAAGAAACAGACTGCTATCAGCGAGACGAACACCTGACAGTTGAGCGTCTGACTTCCGCAGCGAGCGGGCTAACGCCTTCAACTAGATGTGCATTGAAGAGCGTCATCGGTGTGCAGCTTTGTATGCGCAGTTGCGCACCTTCTGAAATGATCAATACAATAAGGGAGGAAGATGGATACCCATTGGGGGGTTCGTTAAAAAAAGAATTATCCACAGATTTAGAAGTTGTTTTAACTACAGGAACTACGCAGAATCATGCAAAGATAGTTTGTGTTGAGAAAATAAGAATTGCGTCGTTTGTACGCATACAGTACATCTAGAACACAACCGTGCCATACGTCATATCATCTTGTTTTTGATTGGTCTACTCTGTGGGCGGAATGGGGTTCTGGATAAGAAGATTTTTAGGATTACAGTATGGTATTTGTGATTTTATGAAACAACTATTTTTACGTATTGGTGCATTTTTAAATATTTTATGTGGTTTATAATTGGAAAATGAAATTTAATATAATACAAAATTAACACACAAATATACACATTCTTTTTATTGTTAATGTTACCTAAATTACATAATTGTTATACATTATATTAATAACAAGATTCTTAGAATCGCAGTAAAATATTTGTATTATCACAACAATTTACTTTTTATTTAAAATATGACTATTTTTAAAATATTTTGTTGTTTACACTGTTATATGAATACAATATTAAATTAATATCACAAAGTTCCTTGATTATTACGCCGGAATGAGAGTATAGTCCCTAGCCATATCGGCCTAGAAAATCTTAACTTTTCATTTTCCGTCGGTCTTAGTACACGATGTTACTACAGAAGAGTCAAGTTTTAAATAGGAAAAATATAGAAACTCTTTGGTCATTTTTGAGTGAGATGCTAATGGTCTAATCAGATTCAATGATCTATGCTAAGCTACAGCTAAAAGTGCTACCGCCAGACCCAGAGATCGGCTGAATGGATTCGAAAACGGTAAAACTCAACTGTTTAACTCTAGGGGAGTTGGAAAATGAGCCTATTTTCAAAAATAGTGGAGTGTTCCTTTAATTTAACTTCATTTACTGCAGACTTATGTTGACATTACCATAGTAAGACTGTGCTTCAAAAGGAAACATAAAAAATGTTCAAGACACAACACAGGATGCACTTATGACAATAACCAAAAATAAATGTGACTTATTTAACACTGGAGGTCATGTTATTATAGCAAAAAGAAAATGGATCTGAACACCATGATTACAATAACTGTTAAGATTATTAACAAGAGACATGCCTGAGCAAATTATATTAAAATCATATGACATTCTCGTTCTAGTACCAATTGTCTTAAAAACTTCCCATTGCTAAATAGTTATAAACTGGAGGGCAAAACAAATCATGGTTAGCATAGTTATACCGATTCATTTCTATGGGGAAAATGAAACAGGCTATTTAATAGAATTAGCCATTTTACAAAAAAAAGTTTATATATTTTTACTTCTTTTTATATAAAAATATAATATACACGCACTAATAAATATCTGAACTTATCATTTTATAACTTACAACTTTTTCTATATAGAACTTGTACTTTAAAATGACAAGTTTAGATATTTATTAGTCATAAAATCACTGTTATCATTATAATTTTTTTCATTAGCAATGATAATAATTAATAGTAATAATAATTACATTAATAAAATAAAGTAAATTCAGTCTGATGGATGGTACACAACACTGTCAACTGTATGTACAGAATCTGACAGATTTTTTTAAAGAAAATATATTGATTATCTTCAGTGATTTAACTTTTTAATAATGACAATGTTGCTGAATCTACTGAAAAATTATTTTTGTTTTCCTATATTAATAAATGGATAACTATGATAACCGAGACTTTGCCTCTCTGCTGACTGTATCTATATATCTATATCTATAGCTCCTCAATATACATGTATTGCTTTTCTGTCCCTATAAACATCTTTCCATAAGTCCAAACCCACCACAGGAAAATGCTACGTCCAGGCTACAGATGATTATGTCCATTATTATATCTTCAGTACCATGATGGTCATTCAATTTTCAAATAAATAAAAGACACAACTCTGTCAACCAAGTATTACGATTTTAAATTTAAGACTTTAAAAATGAAGTCATATGAGGTTCAGTTGACGGCAGTAAACAGTGGGCTACTTGAGTCAAAAACTGGCCAAAGAGGTTTGCTGTGCAGGGGCTGGACGTCCCCTTTAGGACCTGACAGACGGGCTCGTTTGGGCTTCATCCGGGACAGCGTGACCCAGCAAAGGCCTTTGTATGAGGAGATCTCAGCATTAAAGATCACTGAGGCTACTGAGAAGAAGAAACGGAGAAGAAAACGAGTCGTCCCGTCCTGCTATGAGCTCGGGGACAGCCAGTGTTTGACTTCATCCATGCCCCTCTGCACCTGTCCTATGTAGAAGTCCATATTATGGGAAAAGTCTGTGCACACACTGGACTGGGCGTCTCCGAAAGTGCAGTAGAGCGCAGTCCCGCCCACACTGATCACCACGGTAGCCAAGCACAACAAGAGGAGGAGCAGCCAGGAGTCTCCGCCCACCTCATCTGCATATTGGGTTTAAGCAAATCAATACAGAATCAGAGCGTCGTCAGTGTGAATACTGCAAAAATGAGTGTGCAGAATACAACAGCGGTTCTTACCATGGTCCAGGCCCTCGTCAGGCTCTCGGAAACGGACCTTTCGTTTAGAGACCGGTTTAGGGGCGGCAGGGACAGAGCTGTTGGCTCCTTCCAGAGAGACTCTTCTCTTCAAGATAGACACAAGACCAGCAGCTGGAGTGATCTGAAAGACAGAGGGCAGGTTACTGGATTCACAGGCTAATAGTGTCTCAAAAAAATTAGGAAGTGCTTTGCACTAACATACTTTACCCACTAGATGTCACTATGAGCTGAGGTGGCAGGTGATACATCAGTTTCAATTACATTCTAGTGGTGAAGAAACTGTAAACCTTGTAGGATTTAGCTACAAAAAAGGGAATTTATTGCTTTTGAATGTTAAAGAATAAGGCAGTTTATGATTCAGCTGCCTGGATATAAGCTTCAGTACGTAAAGTAGTGTTTTATTAAATTTTGTGAAATTTAAGAAGAAAACTCCCCAATTATTTTCAATTTTCAGACTTACATAAAATTTTACCGAATGCTTTTTAATTATGTATTTATTTTTTGCTACATTATAAATAACTACTAAAATAAATATAAAAACTAATCCTACATGCAAATGTAGAGTTTAGAATTTTAACATTTCTATTTAATATTTATTTTTATTTGTTAATATGTATATGAGAAGAGAATATTTTAGCGTGCTTATTTTTGAAAATCAGGTTTATTTTAGTTAACTGATTCTAAAGCAAAAACCCTAAAAAAAAAACATTTTTGTACTTTAACTGTTAACTGAAATAAAATACATAAAAAGCTAAAACTTATTTTATTCCAGCTAGTTGCCAAGGTAGCATTTCTCGTTTTCCTTTAGTTTAAGTTGATGTACTAAAATAACTAAAACTGACATAAACTACAGACATATTTAAAAACAAGAATAACTAATAAAAATAACACAACAAAATTACTAAAACTTAAAAATTTGGATGAAAGCAGTACATAAAATCTAATTCAAAATATTACCAAAAAACTATAATAATATCTATACTAAAATATCACTGATGTAAATCTGGCAACATTGGGAAGTTTTTGTTGCTAAATATAATTTTTTTTTAATTAAATTTTTTATGTAATTTTAATTTCAGAATCATGCATTATCAGAAGTCATTATTTACAATAAACTAAATAAAAAAATTCAAAGTGCTGCTGTTAAAAAATACAAAACACTGTGTATACACAAGATAGCTCATAATAAATCTGTATTATCTTGAGTAAGCAAGATTAATAATACATGTTCTTTACTATTCAGCATTCAGGAATCCATTTGCCCAGTGCTTCTGCTGAGTTGGGTTTACCCCACTTCATAAAATATGTACATGAGAATGAAAGTATTGGAGACGGTCAGGAAAGAGAGTCAGTCATGTTACATCACCAGCCACCAAGGAATGAAAAAGGTCACAGAATGGTCAAACGACTAAAGACCAATCAGCACTGAGAATGAGTGGACATTCTGAAGGGCTGCCACCCTCTGACCAATCAATACTGAATCCCATTAATAAATCTGAATATTAATGACATGAGCGATCGCGGCTACATACAGTGGGATTTTAGCAAATGGCTGCAATATAACAAAGAGTGAAAAATTTAAGGGGGTCTGAATACTTTCCGTACCCACTGTAGTGTTGTTATTGTTAACTTAAACTAAGTAAAACAATTAAAAATGTTTTTGAATTGAAATAAGCTGAAATAAAATGTCAATGAATGAAAAACTTAAAAATTAGAAATGGAAAAAATTAAATGAAATAATGTGCAAGCTGATGTACTAAATATACTAAAACTGACAATAAAATTAAATAGCTAATAATATAAAAAAACTAATAAGGAATAACTTTACATCGACATCATTAGTTTGTGATCTTATTTAATTAAAGGGATAGTTCACCCAAAAATGAAAATTTGATGTTTATCTGCTTACCCCCAGGGCA
>NW_015538053.1:287320-295736 GCF_001515605.1 Sinocyclocheilus anshuiensis | reverse complement strand
CCCAGGGCATCCAATATGTAGGTGACTTTGTTTCTTCAGTAGAACACAAACGAAGATTTTTAACTCAAACCGTTGCAGTCTGTCAGTCATATAATGGAAGTGAATGGGAATCACGGCACCATTGACACTCTAGCTACAATCTCAATTACGAGTGTCAATGGTGCATTTGAGAGATAGGTGGCGGTAATGCACTTATAAGTCTGCGATCTGCCATAAAACAAGAAGAACACACGTCACGCGCCGGCTGTCGAGGACGCGCTCAGGACAGTTCGGACATTGCGTGAATCAGAGGTAAAAAACGATATAAATACCGTTCAGTTTCTTGCACAGGCCGATCGTTTCGTGTCTTTACACATCAATGTATCGTCACGAGCCGCAGGGTTTAATTTGGTTTTGTTTGTGTATGTTTTTTTTTACTCTCAAAGCCGTGAATCCTGTTCACTTCCATTATATTACTGACAGACTGCAACGGTTTGTGTTAAAAATCTTCGTTTGTGTTCTACTGAAGAAACAAAGTCACCTACATCTTGGATGCCCTGGGGGTAAGCAGATAAACATCACATTTTCATTTTTGGGTGAACTATCCCTTTAAAAGTCATTTTAAAAACAGGATTATTTTTCAATAATAAACTCTTGGTGTCCACTCATTTCATCCTGAGAGCTTCCATATTTGGCAAGATCTGTCTCAATGAAAACAAACGTTTCGGGCACTGCAATTATAGTTCTCTATTTTTACTCCATCATAGCGGTTACATTTATCAGAAGAGACTTGGGTCAAACATTTTTCAAAACCTGTAGAATGGCTCAATTCCACAGAGATTTCAAAAGCAGGAGAGCAGACCTCACTGTATAACTAAACACTGTATAAAATGTCCAAAGGCACATGAGGATGTGTTGTTACCATTATTAAGGGTGTTGTTAGGCACAGAGTGTGTCACATGACCTATGTACATCTCTAATCAGATTTTAGTGATGGAACGGTTTCATTCAAAGGCTTAAATACATTGATATAACATTAAATAGAGGTTGGTGAGGTAATTGTTCCTAATTTTATTTGAGGAAATATGTGTTCCTGAAAACCAGCAATAGCAAAACAGTCCACTTAAGGATTAGATGTTAAACTCTGTTTGCTTTAAATCTCTCACAAAAGAACTCCTGTTAGGAAGTAGAAAGCACATAAGCAGCGCAACAAATGAATAGGATAAAAAAACAGATACATTAATCACTTGAGCAAATGACACTTGAGTAATTAGGCTTCCAAACACACCACAACGTGGTGAGCCGATCATGAAGTGTGCCATTAGCAGTCAGCAATCAACATAACAGTCCAAAAATAACACATGCTTATCATTGCTAATGAAAGTTTCCAGCTCCTCAAATGCACTCTGCTGACGCTCTTATACAGAAAAACATCACGTTTGATGAGTGTGGACTCAAGGTCAGTTGGGTAATGTTTGCTCTCTCTGTGGTCATTCAGCATTATTAGCCACAAAAGGCCGTAGTAACTCCATCACTGACCAGACATCGGCTCAGCAGTAGAGCTTCAGAATAAATCCACTTCCACTGCTGCGTCATTACTCAACAGATACAGCAGAGATACTTGCTATTAAAGCTATTTGATCTACTTGGTCAATGGACTGATTCCCTAAACCATCATTTTAACTAGCGGTAGATTGATATTGGTTGGTATTTTTCACACACACACACACACACACACACACACACACACACACACACACACACACACACACACACACACACCAAAAATGTCAACCAATATCAGTCTACCACTAATTAAACTGATGATTTAGGGGATTTTGAGTAAATACGTTGTAAAAGCTCTCTAGATATATATAAAAAAAAAACATATCAGTCGACCACTATAACTTTGTGCAATATGTACTTGCATGCTTTATTAGATTAGCTATAGGACAAAATTTTAACTTCTAAACTGTTCTAAATAGAATAAAAATGTTTTCATAGAGATGAAATACAGACTGTTCAAAAGTTTGTAGACAGTAAATTTTTTTTTTAAAGTGACATTTACATAGTCACAAAAAAAGGTTTCAAATAAATGCTGTTCTTTTGAACTTTCAATGAGGGAAAAATGTATCACAGTCGTGCTGCTTAAATATTTTTGTGGAAACATTGGTAATAAGAAATATTTTTTGAGCAGCAAATCAGCATATTAGAATGATTTCTGAAGGATCATGTGACACTGAAGACTGGAGTAATGATGCTGAAAATTCAGCGTTCCCATCGCAGAAATAACTTAAATTCATTTTAAAATAGAAAACAGACACCTCATCTATTAAAACAGAAAGTTATTTTAAATTGTAATAATATTTCACAATATTATTCTTTTTAACTGTAGTTTTGATCAAATAAATGCAGCCTTGGTGAGACTTCTTTCAAAAACATTAAAAAAATCTCACAGACTCTAAACTTTTGAATATGCTTAAATTACTATATGCCTGAATATCTTAATGGATCTCAACAACAGTGCTGTAGAGAATATGGCATATCATATTCTGGCAGTGCTGTGTACAGTATGTTCTGGGCATTGAGTCTACTACAAATGAACCAATAAATAATGAGCATTTTAATATTGCCCTTTATAATACAAACACTGCAAACATGTTTTGATTTTGGTTTTCCAGGTCAGTAAGTTCTGTCTGGTTAAAAAGCATTAAAATTTGGTCCTACTGAGCACAACTTAGTCTGCACGCACACCATGTTTTCAACCTTTCCAAGAAAAGGGAAAGCTCAGACAACTGTTCAAAAGTCCAACCATTTTAACCAGCTCAACAGACTCACTTTACTGTACAGGCTGAAGGTCACTATCGCCATTATTGTTGAGTCACAACTCTCATGCAACATCTATTATGGAATGACATGTGCCTAGATAATGACAAATGCATTTATTTTTTTAAAGATAATACTTTTTTTCTGCAAAGATGCAATAAATTAATAAAAACTGAGTAAAGACATGTTATTATGTCACAAATTAATTCTATTTCAAATAAATGCATAATAAATGTTTTTGAACTTTCTATTTATTGAAGAATTCTGAAAAAATGTATCTCAGTTTCCACAAAAATAAACTGTAACAATATTACACAATTACAAAATGGTGCCTTGGTGAGCATAAGAGACTGTTAAAAAAAAAAAAATCTTGCCAACCTCAAACTTTTGAATGGTAGTTTTATATTGACAGCACAAACTTACACAAGATGCCGCACTAAACACTAGTCATGAAATCAAGATCCCTCCGCTAAGAAACGGCACATCACATGATTGGGAACAGAGCACAAAGCGTTTAAGGATATTGGCTTCGTGAAAGCCTCTATTGTGCTGGCAGAGATCAGTGGTCCAGATTTCATTGTTGATTGTCTCATTGAGGGTGGATGTGTCATTATGATATCATCACACACGGCTGCCTGTTGCAATCATTCAGCTCTGGCATTCAGGGGAAAGGTCACCCTTCAGGGCATCCAGTTCTCAGAATCACTGCTAAGATTCCGATTTCTATTATGTATGTTCTTATCAGACGCCTTCTCACCACAGGAACTTACAAGAAAGTAAAAGAGGTAATTACCAAACCGGGAGCTGAGCTCATACAAGCTAAGCTTAAAAAACCAAGTATAGCAAGAAAATGATTATTAGAATACATCACGTTTTTACACATGGTTGCCATAGATGAGTCCCTATTGACGAGCTCTGGGTTAAAGGGATAGTTCACCTAAAAATGATTTCTGTCATAATTTCTGTCTGTTCTTTCTTCAGTGAAACATAAAAAATATTTTGAAGAATGTTTATTTGTCCATAGAATGGAAGCCATTGGTCTCCAAAAAGGTTTAGTTACCAACACTCTTCAAGATATTTTCTTATGTTCGGCAGAAAACAAGTCATACAGGTTTGGAACAACATGAGGGTGAGTAAATGATGACAGAATTTTGATTTCTGAGTGAACTGTCCCTTTAAGAACCAGTGAGACACGCTGTCGATTACCACAGACAATTCTGACTCCCACAGTTTTGTAAACTCTTAAAAAAAAAAAAGGTCTAGATGGGACATAAATATGGTTATTTTACAATTATATGAATCTATTATTAATATAATTATTTTATGTTTAATAAAATCATACAATTGTATTATTTCATATAGTATTGAAGGTACTACTATGGTGGGTTTCAAACAATGCAATGCTTCAACTTCTGTAAGACCACTTATTTGAATTCTTTTGTGCAAAAATAAGTTATTTTGAGATATTAATAGCTGCAAAATTGTCTTTTTAGCATTGGGACTACTGTTATAGGCAGAAAGCGATATAAACAGTTTTTTAAGCTCGAGTTATTCTTTCTGGTAACCTTAACATGTGAAAGTTACCAGGGTTAAAATAAGGATTGATAATATTGCATAGACAAGGTTTGAAATCTATTCTATCTGTCTCCGAAATCAAAATGATTGTTTATCTTGTATTGAACCTAGAATATTCCTGCAAGTCAGTGACAACACTGCAGTTAAAGAGATGATAAGGGTTTCCAATGCGAGATGACATCACTATGACCTCACTGGATGATATCATAGTGATGCTAGCAGCTTCTAAATCTTGAAAAAGGAAATTAAGTTTCACAATAAACCACTTAAGGTGATGTGTGCTATTTTTTTCTGTGTTAATACACTTTCTCTTATCCCAACTTACAATACAGACACTTAAGTAAGCCATTTATAGATTGATTCTTCTGATGATTAAATTAGGTAATGCTAGTGGTGTAGAGAGACACTTTCCCTTTAAAATGCCTGTCAAATTTGCATATTACTCACAATATATGCAGAATATTAAGGGTTACCAATCTTAGAATCAGGAAAAGCTTAGCAAAGTGCTTAAGAGACTAATCGGAGAGACCTTTAAATCTAATATGATTAGAAATTAAACATTCTCAAAACAAAGCCATGCCAAGCACTAATCAATAAATAAGCCTCTCTGTCATTTGAATTTGAACTGACTGAAAATCTGTCACCCACCTCTTCCACCTGTATGCGTTTGGCCATGTCATCCAGCATGGACACATTCATAATATCCAGCGACTCCACTCCGTTCCCGTTCTCCTCTAGCTCCAACTCTAGTGTTTTCTCTGGAACGTCCTGCTCCAGAGGAACCTGCTTAGTGTGTGGGACGGGCTCCACCTCATCCTGCCCCGTATCCACAGTGTCCACCGTTCCCTCCATCACCACTCCGGGGCCATCAGTGTCCGTCTGAGGCGGCTGGGCCTCTGTGTTGTGGGGTTGAGCAGCGTCCATTGGTGACTGGGGCTCTGGTGCGGCATCCCTGTGGGAAGCTGCCACACTCCCGCTCTCCTCTTCTGCTCCTGCATCCTCACAGGCTGTCACTGCCGAGGAGGGGGAGGGGTCATGCTGCTGTTCGCTCTGGAGGGATTGTGGGGCAGTCCTGCTACAATCGTCAGGCTGGATGACTTCCTGTTGTGCCTCACATGTACTCTGATCCTCCATAGCCTTCCCTGTTTTAGATGGAAAGAGAGAAGACAGTTTATATGAAACTAATGAAATATTCTTCTTGGGAATCAAAGGTTCAAAATGGAATACTAGCATACTGCACAGAATGTACTATACACTGCCTGCTTTTTGTTAAAATAATCTGTGAAACATTTCAAACAAAACAATCCATATTGTCACTTTACTATATTTAATTTAGCAAGTGGTGCCCAGTTATCATCTTGCAAATACATGGTTATTTAGCAGTTTTCTTAATGAATAATTGATAGTTCATTTTTTACATAAAATAATACAATTTAAATATATATATATATATATATATATATATATATATTCAATTTAAATAAACGGTTTGTGTACAAATGTCTTAAAGGAAAAGTTTCCCCCACATTTAAATTAAAATCAAGAAAATACTAATATTTTAATAATAATGTTTAATTTATAATGTAAAAAATTTAATTTTAATAAAATGTTTCATATAAAATCACGTTTTTGCTGTTATTAAATATTAAAGGTTTAATATTTGTAATAGAATTACCATATAATTGTGAATATTGTCATTAATATTTTTGTTTATATATATATTAATAAAATATAATATGAAACTAAATTTTTGAAAGAAAAAAGTTTTAATTTACAATACAAATTTTTATTTAGTTTTTATTAACAATACAATTACATTTTTTAAAAAGTTTCATTATTTTTTGAATTATTAGTAATTGTAAATAAATCATTAATTTAACCAAAAATAAATTAATTATGAATAAATAATTTTAATAAATTAAATGTTTGTGTACAAATGTCTTAAAGGAACAATTCCCCCCAACATTTTAGTCTTACTCTCCCTCATGTTGTTCCGATCCTATGACTGTCTTTCTTCCATGAAATGGTGAATTTTCAAAACTTGTGAATTAAAAGGATGGCACTTCTTAAATTTAGAATTTTGCCCAACCCTGACACGTGCTGGAAACTAAATTCTGAACTAAACACCTGATGTCCCTCCCCCCCACCTGCTTGCATTATGTCTGATTTCTTTGTGTTGAATGACCACGTGGCCATTTGACCATCAGACCCTTGTGTACAACAGAACAGATCAATGGCAGACGTCAATCACTATTGATGCATCGTGGTCCTGTTGCCTGAACCGCTGTGGATCAATAATGCTGGACTCCACTGTTGACTGTTCTCTGCTCCCTCGGCGGTCATAAACACACATGCAGGGCGCTGTGCTGCTCAGAGACAGGATCTAAGTGATGACAGCTCACTGTCAGAGCTCAGAGAAAGACACAAAACAAGCAGCACTGGGCCCAATACAGTCTGATGCTCAATTTCTATCTATGCATGTATGTATGTATGTATGTATATATAAAATTTTCTAGCAATTTAATATTTTCTAGCTAAGGATTATTAAAATATAATAATGAAATTTTCAAATAAATACATTTTAAATAAAAAAGATTAAAATAAATAAATAAATAAAACTAAATGAAAGTTAAAGTAATTAAATTAAATATAATAAAATAGACTTTATTTAACATTATTTAACATTAACATTTTTTAATTAAAATGAATAAAACTTAATATAAGTAAATAAAAAATACTGAAATTAATAAAATACAAGGAAAAAATATAATTAGATAAATTATATAATTAGATAACAAAATATATAATTAGATAAATTAATTTATGTAAATTCATTCATTTTAATTTAAATAGAAAGATCAATCAATCAATTTACTTTTGCCAGCCTGGGAATCACATTTTAAAATGTGCTAATATTCCTGATTCCATAACCAATTAACCTGTTCCATGTATATTCTAGATTAAGTTTTTAATGAGTTTTATTTATTTTGAAATTTTATAATATAGGCCATTGTATAATTTAAAGCCATAACATTAAAATAATTGCTATAAATAAATTTATATAATTTGTATTGGCCTAAATATTCTTTCTCAGTGCATGCCTAACAAAAAGTTTATTATCTTTAGAAAGACTTTCTGATAAATTAAAATGCATCAGACAATCAGAAACCACAGTTCAAACCAACTCAAACGCACCTTGACATCTAACAAAGGGCATGATATTATGATGAACGTTTGGATGAGAATTTTAAATGAACAAGCAGTACGAGTGAATGCAATCAATCTCTAACTTATGTGTCTAGGAGGGTAACTGTGCAGGGCGAGATGCAGCTGCTGCAGGAGTCGTGGACGCGCTCCAGAACAGGTGGCAGCGGCAGAGGCTTTTGCAAGAGTGAGAAAATGTGTGTGTGTGTGTGCTGCCATGCCTGGTGTGTAAAAGTGAAACCGGGTCAGGGAACTCAATGCGAGTAAAACTGTGTTCAGGTAACATACCCCAGCACCACATCAGCTGCGAGAGCTAGTGAGAAAGAGAGGCTCATCAATAAGGCATGATCTGGAGGGACAGGAGGGAACTCTAACTCTGTGTGTGTGTGTGTGTGTGTGTGTGTGTGCGCACTTGAAGAAGGGGACAAGGGGTTTGCCTCGTCCACAGATGATGAAAGAATGTTTCTCAAAAGGAACCTGTAGGGTCTAATCTACTAAAAAGACTGTAAACTAGGTGTAAACAACTAATATTAAAAGATCAAATTAAAACTATTTCCATTCTTGATAAATGTTAAGTAGTTTTATTTGCCACGATTCAATGCAAATTTACTGTCAAAACCATATATATTTTTTTTAAATATTATAACTTTCTCCACCTCTGAAACAATTTTCTGATGATAAAACCATAGTGAGAAAACCAGCATTTATTAATAACATCACAGCTTAATTGTTGTTAACTAATGTTTTCATTCAATCAAATCTGCTGATTTGCAAAAAACTTTAAAAAACATATCAGAAGCTGAGTTCAAATATATCAATTAAAAAAAAAACT
>NW_015538053.1:273862-286679 GCF_001515605.1 Sinocyclocheilus anshuiensis | reverse complement strand
TCTAATCCTTAATTCTTATTTTGTGTGAAAACGGTATGAAAGTATTTTTAGTAAAAATATATTAAAATATTACAAATATATACACAAAAGCAGTGAAATGACATGTTTCAATAACAAAATGAAGTTTTCAAAATGTATCATTTAACTCAGGAGTGGTTAAAGTTGAAATCAGGATTAAGCATAAAATAATATCTACAGAATTATTATGAATCACATGAAAATCAGCTGAGAATTGAACATAGTTGTAACCTGGCTCTGAGGAAAACAGGAATCATGTCTTTGTGGCAGTTTTTCTGGTGATTAAGGTATAGTATAAGACAACTCTTATATTTTGTGAGAAATTGTTACACTGTCGAGCAAAACAGAGACTATTTTTGGAATCGGCACCCCAAAATTATTAAGAAACAAGTATTGGATTTCCTTCAGTAAATATGATGCAGGGCGGTGTTATTTCACACTGAATAAATACACACATCACATTATTGAAATTGCTCTGATGGTAGGAAGATTCCTCATTTATGTTAATAATAATTAAATTGAAATAAAAAAGCCCTAATAAATATATCTAGTACAGATAAAGTATCAAGTCTAAGATGATTTTCCTGTAGTTGTTGGTCTATTTTAGGTGGTCTGGCCTGTCATTGGAGAAATAAACTCACCTGAGCGGCATGAAAGCTCTTGCGTGTTCAGGTTTTGCTCTCCTCCCTGTGTTTCTCTGATCACACTGTTCCTTTGCACTTTGGACAGCTCACACTATGAACGCACACAGACAACAACGACTTTCACCCTCTGGTCTTTAAACATGGATTTTTACCCCCCCTCTTATCGTACAGACAAACGTAAACATCAAAGAGGCGTCTTACTTTCTTAACGCTCCATGCAGGTCTGAAAAAAGACAAGAAACGGTGAAGTGTCAGTCAAAATCATCTTAAGGAGCTGTAGTATCTGTATTTTTTTTCTCGCTCCATCTCTCTCGTAGCAGGACAATGTGCATAAAAGGGGACTCAAATCTAAGGTTGCTCCGCTCAGCGGGAATCTAATATTAGCGCAGCACATTTCCCAAACTGAAACTCTAGCACTTGTCTCAAATTGCTGAAAGCACAGCAATGGGCCATTTGCTTAAACCATTACAGGACTGCAAACTGCAGCCAGAGTGCAGAAATGAGACACAGACGAGCTAAATTTAGGAGGGGAAAGAGAGAAGCTCAGGTGTGGCTGCCGGTGAAAGTGCCTGGCCTGGACGAATGGGACAGAAGGACACAGCTTTTACCCCGTACTTAAATTGTGAAGTGGCTCGAAAGGTTAAACATTTACTTGTACTCCATTTACAGCACTGCTAACATATTTTTACAGAGATCAAGCTCCATAGGACACCTGATCTAGGAGAATATAGATTATAAAAAATGGAGAAAAATATTTAGGAAAACTTTTAGAGAAGCAACAAATAAAATAAACCGGTGTTGATGTGATATGTGTGGCTAAACTAATGTTGCATGCAATAAAAAAATAAAAAAATTAAATAAAATAGTGTTGATCTGTGTGGCTGATCTATTGTAGAGTGCCATAAAATAAAATAAATAATGATTTAAAAAAGTAAATTAAAAATAAAATTTAATATTGTTGACCTGATATGTGTGGCTGACCTATTGTAGAGAGCAATAAAATCAAATGATGAATAAAAAATAAAAAAGTAAATTAAAAATTAAAAAATATTGTTGACTTGATCTGTGTGACTGAATTAATAAAGTGTGCAATGAAAAAATAAAAATATATATTGTTGACCTGATCTTTGTGGCTAAAATAATGAACCTTCCACTTTAAAATAAATAATTAAAACACAAACAAACTAATAAATAAAGTTGACCTGATCTGTGTGGCTAATGTAGCAGGTCTGAATACTTTCCGTACCCACTGTATATATATATATAAAAAACATATAAATAAATAAATACAATTAAATAAAATAAAATATTGTTGACCTAATCTGTGTGGCAAACCTATTGTAAAGTACTAAAAAAATTCTGAATAAAAAAGGTGAATTAAAAATCAAATCAAATCAAATAGTGTTGACCTGATCTGTGTAGCTGAACTGAAGCGTGCAATAAAATAAGTAAAGTTGACCTGATCTGTGTGGCAGAAGTAATGTAGCGTTCATGTGCAGTGTGCACTCACTGTCTGTGTGTTCTGCAGATGTGTCTCAGTTTCTCCTGGTGTTCAGCATCCAGGTCACTGTCTCTGTCTTCTGGACCGTCCTGACACTGGCCAACCAAACTCCATCTCCTCTCTGATCACAGAAAGACCAGGTTAAAAGGTGTTCCATCACGTACCACCTCTGGGTAACAGTTTCCCAGAATCCACTTACCCCACTGCTTCTGTAGGGCGGCGAGGTTAGACAGCAGACGTTCGTGATAGAGTCTCTCTAACTGTATGAACCTGACTGCTCTCTCATCTGCAAAATGCTCTGGTTAAGGAAAATCTACAGGAAGCGGGAGACCCCAAAGCACCAATGCACTTTACAACACCGAAAATAAAGAATGCCACAGTGAAATACTATCATATAAGATGATGACTGGCTGCAGTAATGCACTGAATGTAATACAATAAACAGCTCTATATCCATAAACATTGTGAGCATCCCTGATTCTGTTACAATAACAAAGGCAATGGGGTTTAAAATAGGAGCTATAATGGAACAAGCGTCAATACAACACAAAAGGCTGTTCAAACACACCATTACACAGAGCTCTATTTTTTAATATAATTGAGAAAACAATAATATTAAGGATACAGTCCTCCTCACGCACATATGACTCTGCAATCTGTAAAGAAGAGAGTTTAGCCTGGAGTTATTATGTATTACATTACACAATGAAAAGCATCATTAGGTAACACTGTACAATAGCTCTAAATCATAATGTATTGCATTATATAATACAGGTCATTAATTAAAGTACATTTAAAATGTGATTTATGTATCATATGTGACCCTGTAATGGCTAAAACTAAATTAAAACTGTAATGGCTAAAACTAATAAGTACTGTAATGGATAAAACTAAATTAAAACAAATACAAATAAAAATAAGAAAAGCACTACCAAATTAATAAAACTTAACCTAAAATAAAAATGAAAACTGAAAATATTAAAATAAAATCTTAACATGTGATATAACCGTATCGAAATAATACTAAAATAACTAATAAAATATAAATAAAACATAAATAAAAAGGTAATTGTGACTTTTTAACTCTTAATTCTGACTTCTAGTTTTTTGCAATTCTGAGTGTATATCTCACAATTTTGATTTTTGATTCTCTCTGAAGTTTACATCTTTCTCTCTCTTTTTTCTGCCATGGAATAAAAAATGAAAAGGGTAGTTTTTCACAATTCGGACTTTTCTTCTCAGAATTGCGAATTAATATCTTGCAGTTCTGAAGGGGGAAAAGATACAATAGCCTTTTTTTTTTTTTTTTATACAATGGTGGACATATGCTTCCGTGTATATATATATAATCATAAAAAAATTGTCTACTATAAATATGGGAGATCATATGTTTACATGATATCTATTTCTGAATGACCCGCTTTTTCCGCTTACTTTCAATAAATGGTCCGTGTGAGCTGAGGAACGAGCTTTGCTGTTCATGTTTGAGTATACACAGTGCACGTAAAAAGTGAAAAGAAAATCCAGTTATCCAAGATTTGCTCCATTTAAAACCTCTCATAGGAACAAAATCCACAGGGGAATAAATGAGAGCAGTTCCAGCAGAGTCGTCTTGTAGCTTCAAATAAATCTCTCCTCAGGATGAAACTAAACCATCTGAGCAAAGATGTTCTTGTAAAACATGTTGAATAAGGTCAAGCTCAAATAAACATTTAATAGAGCTTTACCATTTAAGGTGCTGGTTATTCTGCTTCCTATCAGATTCTTCATGTACTGCAATCAGTCAATGTTATCAGCACGGGCCAACAGCAACAACAGACTAACACAAGCTTATTAATGAACAATGTGGAACAGCACAGGAAAATTCATCTCATGTTCTGGCTCATACACTATAGCGAGGCAGACTGAAGTAATAAGAGGTTTGCACCATCTACTGGCAGTAAACAAGCTAACAGATGCCCACCGTCACAGTAAATATAAGTGCTTTGTCAAAACTGATTGAAAATGAGGTTTAAAGGACAGAAGTTTAGTCTGTTCAACATGTCAAGTTGCAAGTTTTCATTGCTTTGTTCAAAAGTTGTTTTTTTTTTTACTACTTTTATTCAACAACACATTGTTTCTCAGCATATTAGAATGATTTCTGAAGGATTATGTGACACTGAAGACTGGAGTAATGATGCTGAAAATTCAGCAGTTAGTTCATTTCTCACATTTACTTAAGAACGTTTAATTTAACACTTCATTTAGTCATTTTGAGCAGAGAGACACACAGAGGAGATGATGTAGAACAGGAGTACGAGACCTGATGGAGGCACTGTGGCAGAAGAGGGTGGTCTCCCTGCTCCCCCAGCTCCTGGAGAGACGCCACCAGGGAGCGAGCGAAGCCCTGGGGTGATCCAGCATCACCGTGAGGCGTCCCTTCAGGGCTCACAAGCCCCTCTGACACTGAAAAGACAAATATGACATCCTCTTTGATAAGTGTTGACACTGAAAATGTGCTAGAGTAACACTAACTGTTTGGTATTTTAGCATAATTATTACCAATAGACTTACATTTATGTGGTTCGGTGTTATTTTAGTATAGTTTATACACTTTTAGTTTTTTATATTTTAAGTTTTAATCTTAATTTTAGGTAAATTTTTTGTATTTTTGTTTAATTATTTTTTTATTTCAGTTTTAGTTATTTTAATTTTATTCTACTTATTTTCCATTTATTTATTTATTTACTTACTATTTAATTGCTTGCTTCAACTGATTTCATTTAGTTGCCAAGGGAACATTTCTAATTTTCGTTTAGCTTATCCATCTAATACTTATATTTTATCATATTTGTGACCCTGGACCACAAAACCAGTCATAAGGGTAAATTTTTAGAAATTGAGATGTATATATCATCTGAAAGCTGAATAAATAAGTTTTCCACTGATGTATGGTTTGTTAGGATAGGACACTATTTGGCCGAGATACAACTATTTGAGAATCTGGAATCTGAGGGTGCAAAAAAATAAAAATACTGAGAAAATCGCCTTTAAATTTGTCCAAATGAATTCTTAGCAATGCATATTACTAATCAAAAATTAAGTTTTGATATATTTACAGTAGGAAATTTACAAAATATCTTAATGGAACATGATCTTTACTTAATATCCTAATGATTTTTGGCATAAAAGAAAAATCAATAATTTTGACCCACACAATGTTTTTTTGGCTATTGCTACAAATATACCCCAGCGACTTAAGACTGGTTTTGTGGTCCAGGGTCACATTTCAGTTTATTTCAATTAACAAAACAGTTTTTAATAGTCTTAGATAACGGTAATAACCCTGATGTGGTTATCCAAGACACATCTAGATGTCTAAATGCTCCAAAAATTTAATTGAGAGGTTACACCCAGTGTTTGTACATCAACACAGATATATCTCGCTCTATAGGTTGGCCCTTATTATTCATGCCACTCAAACCTGTCTAAAAGTTGCGCGACAACAATGGGACGAAGTCACTCGTTCAACAGCAGAAACCGAAACAAAAGTCTAGCACTATTACTCAGGGTATCTGAATCCTCGCAGACAATAGAAACGCTTCTCCACCCTCAGCCTGATCAAGTGAATGACATAAATCTGTCCGTGTCATTCAGGATGACACAGTTTGGACTGGGCTGTGCCAATTCAATGTCCAAGGAATATTCAATATTAGTCATTTTTATTTTTGTATGCAAGTGCTCCCTGAGTGTACCAAGCTATAGAATGAATCAGATTTTATATTATTAGCATACATCTGATTCATTCTAGCACAGCACTGTTAACTTTGACAGAAAAAAATCCTCTTGATTGGCATATAAAGCCACTAAGCATCATTTTGTTATGTATTTATGGAATATATGTGTACTCAAGAATATCTCATTGATTTATTACTAGCCTAATTCTCAGAATATCTTGTAACGATTCTGAGAATTAGGCTAGTTTTTAGAAAATGTTGAAAGATCATGTGACACTATACTAAATGATACTTGGTTTCAACCAACCACTAAACCACACACACACAGAGGATTATGGGATATGGGCAATGAAGGCTACATCTATGCTGAGCTTCAGGTTGTTTTTCAAACTGTGGTCTGTAAGTTGTCTGTTACCTGTGGGACTGGGGCTGGGTGTTGGTGAGTCTCGGATGTGTCCATCCAGCTCTGGAGAGTATGCGCCACTGTTAATATCCACCTCTTCCTCCTCCTCGTCTTCCTCGTCCTCTACTTTGGAGCTATCATAATCTTCGTCATCACCGTTGTTATTAGTATTATCCTGTCGGAGGGGCCTCTGTCCACCACGGGGCCCCTGTTCGACCTCCTCCGCTTCCTCCACCAGTCGGTCCTGGTTTTCGTCTGGGCTGCGGCTGGAGTCAGAGTCATTTAGGAGGTCAGGGTCGGTTACTCCTCCCCGCCTCACTGGGCCGTCGCTCTGCCACTGTCCGTCGTCCATGAGATCCCGCTGACAGAGAGCATGAAGATCCGCTCGAACCCCTGCAGGCCTCTCAGCCACTCAACGGCGCTCCTGCCCGGCCGCTGGAGAGCAGATCAGAGGGACACTTTAATGGCCGTGAGCCATCATGGAAAGTATAAGAGAACTGACTCATAGTTTACCCATAATTCCACTTCGGGTTGGCTGAATGCAGTGCATGAATCAAAACACTTGAGATTTGTCCATTTGTCTGTTTTGTTTTGCATTTGTTTACAGCTGTATTAATCAGAGGCCAAATGCAAAATAGGTTTTTGCTAATGTTTTTGTTCATCTCTACAGTTTTGGTATCATTTCACACGATACCATTAGAGATAATATTTCAAAAAGGAATTTAGAAAATTGGTTTTAATAAACATCATAAATATATATTTTTTATTTTTTAAATTCTATTTATAAAATGTTCATAATATTATTTTTCCCCCAAATATTCACTTTAAAAGAACCACCACTGTACTGTGACCAAGGTTACATTACATTTAAAATGTTTAATGCAATAAGAAGTGAAATACTGTAATAGTAGAAATAAATAATCAAGGATTTTTATCTAAATAAAAGGAAGAATGATTTTAAATGGTTCATTTACCAATATAACAATACTTATGTAAGGATGAAAGAAACTCAGATACTTTGATCTCCTGAGAAACAGACAATACAACATACACGGGCATCTTCGAGACACCCCACAGAGTGGAGGTGCAGGAAACGACTCTCTCACATATGCATCAGTTCCTTCTCATCCCCTTCCTTCCCTTTACCCATCCTCCCTCCACTTGGTTCACTCAGAATGGTCAATAGTATAATGTTCTACATGAATGCAAATAATATTTACAGTCATGTTTGGTATCATTTGAATAGGGCGAGTGGTACAATGGTCTCAATCTTACAAAAGTAGACTAAAAGATAATACAGATCCTAAGAGTTAAGCGATATTTTGATTACTGTAGAGGGTGTGTCATTCCATGCAAATTACCTTCTGTTCCCATTGAGGCGTAAACCACCCAGGTCTGAATGCAAATTCCAATTGTTTGTACATGCCTCCATTTGGGGGATGTTTTATCTTGGTTTTGTATTTAAAGGATTGCAGCAAAAGGGTCGGGGTGATTCTGCAGCCAGAATGAGCCAATAGTATGAAGGGTGTCCACACACTTCATACTATGTATTTTTCTAAATGTCAGGTATGCATCTTACTCTTAGATTCATCTTTGAGAATTTGATGTTTTGTATTGATTTGATATCTTTGAATTGGCTATGTAATTGGCATAATACATATTTACCTGACTGATAATAAATTGGTACATTTGATTTTTATTCTGACCTACTCTGAAATTATTTTCTTAAGTAGATTAAGTGAAGGCGTATGTTACCGTGTCCCAAAATGTTACCGTGTCCAGGGTTAGTACATACTGAATCTCAGGTTAGATGGAGCATGGGGCACATCAGGTGAGATTATAGATTACTGATTAACTGCTTGACTTTAGTTAAGTTGTTATGCAGTTGCATTAACTATGGGGGGTAGACAAAATACTGTTGGAGTACTAGCATGGTTCGGGCATATTTCATAGTACTAGCCATAACCTCTGGTTATTGTCTCAGCTTTATTCAAGTTGTTATGTGGTTAGAATAACTATAGGGGGCTAGGTAAAAACACTACTGAAGTATAAGCATATTTCATAGTGCTAGCCATAACCTCTGATTATTGTCTAAGCTTTATTCAAGTTGTTATATAGTTAGACTAACTATAGGGGGCTAGATAAAACACTATGGAAGTATCTGCATATTTCATAGTGCTAGCCATAACCTCTGATTATGTTTGAGCTTTAACTACGTTGTTACATAGGTGACTGTAGGGGCATGAGGCGGTCTATTAAATAGTTAGCCATAACCTCTGACTAATCATCAGACTGGAGAGTTTGTGATCGTGGGGTACACGTACATCGGCCGGCGTGATACACCCTAAGCGACATAGATTCCTAATGAACGAGTACATATAAAGTAAAGAGTTAACTAGAATAATCAAATGTCAGAATAATACTAATTAGAGGCAGACAAACAACCAATCTGCCTTCCAACCTAAATTCGAGGTCATAATAAAATGGAGTCAGATTACAATTTAACTTAAATTGAAAAACTTTGTGTGCTGAAAAGACCGAACACGTAAGAAACCTTCAGCCACCACTGGATACATTCCTTGGGCTAAGTACGTGGACCTTACACTAATAAGCAGCAGCAATATTATCTTATTAATTTTAACATATGGAAAATGCAGAGACTTCTGTAAACATTTCTGAGTGATGAAACAAATGAACCACTGAAATGAATCTTTATTCACTGAAAATAGTTTGAATGGATTCAGCCTTTTTCATACAAATATGCATAACATATAAAAACAAAAACAAAAGGTTAACATTTGGGTTGTGACTAAAAAGAACAGAAACAACAACTAAACAGAAACAGCAAGACAACAGAAAATAGTGTAAAATTGCATACCATGGTCTAAAGAATAAATATTAGATGAATTCATCAACACACATATTTCAGCACCAACCTGCAGTCCTGTGTCCCTTTAGTCTCCCGTAAATAAACTGAACTAGGAAATGCTCTGAAGACTATATGCTCTCTCTCTATCACTGACTGTTTGGTTCCTCTGAATAGTGAATTCACACACCATGGAGATTTTCCATAATAGTCCCCATTGGGTTGTTATAGAAGAAAGAGCACCATGCTTATTAACACACCGTCTCATGACAGAACTTATGCAATAACATACAGCATCTTACAGATCTTAAAGCAGACTGGCTGTTTGTTTTTCACCTGCTCAGGGGGATTCTGGAGCTGCGGAATGAATGAATGAACACTACGATGCTTGCTTATAGGTCACTGCATATGATGATAACGCTTAGGGCAGTTCAGTGTGCATTAAGTGAACAAACTGAGCTGAATCCAGTGTTATTCTAAACTAAAACTATAAAATATAATTTATTTTAATTGAAAGCTGGAAAATACTAGGTGTAAAAAAATTAACCTTTAAAAACCGAAGTAAATATAAATGAAAGATAAATAGAAATATGTACAAAAAAATAATAAAACTACTAAATCTAAAGTTAAAACGAAATAAATACTACTGATTTTTTTTTTTTTAAGTTTTAAAAAGTTCAGTTTGAAAAAATTACACAGTAGGCTATATGTAA
Organism: Sinocyclocheilus anshuiensis; assembly: GCF_001515605.1. Classification (NCBI taxonomy): domain Eukaryota; kingdom Metazoa; phylum Chordata; class Actinopteri; order Cypriniformes; family Cyprinidae; genus Sinocyclocheilus; species Sinocyclocheilus anshuiensis. The sequence goes on along the minus strand of NW_015538053.1, from coordinate 276,818 downwards.
AAAATACTAAAACATCACTGGCTAATTCTTAGAGGTAATAATTAAAGATTTTAAGATATATGGAATTGGCTGATAAATACATTTAAGTACATTTCAATTCCAAAAATAATTTCAATTTCTGTTTTCGTTCTGCTTTTAACAATCTTTTCCTTTCTACATAGATCAAAGACAGAAAATAAAGTTAATGTTATGAGCTGGCCTCAAACTAATGTAATGTAACAAATGCAATATGAGTCAATAATTTTAGTCCCTTTTTAGGAGTACACTAGCTCAAATATAGATGACTTAAAAGTTAATAGACATGGACTAAAAACCATAAACACAGTACCATTGTATTAGCATACATTTATTATTTATATTTGTTATTTGTTTTTAATTTATTTTTTTTAGTGTAGTATTTTCACTTCTTTTGCATATTTTATGATTATTTTTAAAACCTTTTTATGTAAAGCACTTTCATTTTCCATTGTGTATAAAATGTACCACAGCCTTAATTAAATTTGCCTTGCATATATACAACAGATAGATTCTAGATGGTTCTAGAAGTGCGGACTGACTCACGGTGGACCACAGGCGTTCATTCGCTTTTCTGACAACATAGTGACTCAGTGAGCCGGGGACCATTGGATCTGTGCCTGTGGTGTGACCACCTACGCACATCCAGACCACATCAACAAGAAGGGCCAGGTAACCCACTCACTACTGCTTCACACATGTGGGTTTCCTATCAGTTCTTAGTGACTAGAAGTGATAATAAATAGCCATTGTCTGGGCCTCGTGATCGATTTAAGATGTAATTCAAAAACCAAATGTAAAAAAACACTTTAAAGGGCACAGCCAGAATAACATGAGGTCAGTCACATTATGGCAAGGAGAAATGTGGGTATGCGAGCTGCCATGTTCGTTCATCCGCTTTCTTTTAAGAGGGAACTCATTAATAATCAAAGACAGCTGCACTCTCTCATTAGCTCCTTTAACAACATTAAAGCCTGAGGGGTGAATGAGAGAGAGAGAAGAGAAATAGGTTTATTCATCCTGAAAAACAAGCATGACTGGAGTAGCTAGACACAAATGTGTCCCACACGCACATAGCGTTCTTCAAAACCATCTGTGAAAGTAACATCAATCCTCTATTCTGACTTAAAATAATGTTAGATAATTATTTGATAGAAAGGTATGTAATGGATTACAATCAACCAAAAATTATTTAGACATCTGTTAGTATGGCAGCATTTACAAAACAATCAATACTTAGTCGGACAACCCTTAGCCTTAATGACAGCCTGTAGTCTCCTGGGCATGCTGTCACCCAGCTTCATGCAAACCTGAACTTACATTTTTTTCCCAGACTGGTCTGAATAATTTTTGGTTAATAATTTGGAATAATTTTCCCAAATTTGTATCAGTTTTACCGGTAGTCCACTGTATGAAGAATTTTGGGTATAATTTGTCACACTTTACTGTATTTTGCTATCCTCACTTACATAAATGAACTATAGTGTCCTGCACCCACTAAAAAAATATCAAAAATTATATCTGAATAATTTTTGGTTTGACTGTATATCCTTCGGTTATTTTCACACTTAATTATGCCCATTCAAATATATGTTACAAGTTTTTGTTACTTTCTCTGTTCACTTTTTGCTCTATGGTACATCATCTTTAATTTAATAGCATTAGAGCTGCTCCATTGCAGCGGCTTAGTACTCTAATCACACGCTTTGCTGTAATAATGCAGGGAACCACTCATTATAAATCTCCTAACTGTGATATTTTCAGAAATAGAAGTTGCGTTTTTTTTTTCATTTGAAACGTGCTGCGATTTATATTCCAAAGCCACTCATATAATGCAGAAACACTCAAGCAAGCAAAACACGCGCGACGCGTGCACGTATTTTGTACTGCTGTGGAACGAGAGGGACAATTAGTACAGCCTAGCGCATTTCACAAAGGCTGCTATATTCATTTTCGCCAGAAAGTCGTGTATGCCTTAAGCCTCGTACACCTCGTATTATCGCGCGCGCTTATCGCCGACGTTTTTCGATGCGTCTTTTGTGTTCATACCCAAGCGATTTTCGCAGGCGATGAGCCGAGTGAACGTGCAAATTCACTCCCTGACATTAGATGGTGCTTAATGAAAAACAGAAATACCCCGGTACACATCGAATCCTATTTGATCTGCAATTCCTCTCCATAACAACTCCCTCTTATCGAGATTTTTGTAGTCGCTGTCACGTTTGTCATAAAGCCCTTTGTGTTCAGACACCAATGAGACCAGCAGCTCTACATTCTTCACAGCTCTGCAACTTCTTGGTCTACTTACTTCCTCTTTGTCGTTAGGTATCAATATGTGCTCGGCAAGACCGTTTTGTGCTTGAGCTCCACCAAATCGTGTTTTACTGTAATTTCAGCAGCTCCAGGCACGCGAACAAAAGCACCAATCTCATTGGTCGGCCAGTTTTTAACTCGGCGCGTCAAACCAAAAGAACGAGCCCGAGGCGGTTTTTTTTTAAAATGTATGAAGGTAGAATGACGTCAAAAAGATTTGCATACGCAGGGTAAGAGTTGTGGAAGTGTACATAAGACTGTAAGCGTAAATTAAATTTGCATGCGCAAGAGAAGCTTTGTAAAGGTGTAAATCGCGTTTCAAGCGCAAGAAAAAATTATTTGCAGCATTTTACTGTTACTCGTAAGTGTAATTCATGTATTGTGAAACTGCAGCTTCATGCTAACGCAAAATAAATATGATCTGCATGCTTCTGACTTCCATTTTTCCGCGCTTACGCTTTTGGCACGTTTTTTTCGCCAAAAGACGGTCAAAAGCACTGCAAGCCTGTGAACAGTGATTTGCAAGCGAAAACAACAGTTTAAAGAACTGCAAAACGGATTGACTGCATAGAACCAATCTGTATGTGTAAAAAAAATAACTGTTGCAAATGTCTAAATGACTTGTTGT
>NW_015538053.1:267609-273751 GCF_001515605.1 Sinocyclocheilus anshuiensis | reverse complement strand
ATGTTTATAGTGAATGCCCCTATAAATGGTCTTATTTTTACGATTTAGTTTTAATCCAAATGATGCGTGTGCTAAGTGAGTGAACATCAAAGATCACACAACAGAAGTGCGCTCTCTCTCTCTCTCTCTCTCCCTACCGTTAAGTAACTTGTGCACTGTTTTACTTTTTTTGACATATCCGACCGAACTACAAACTTTCCAGTGATGTCTGTGAGAAAGGTATATTCACTCAACTAGCTCGCGCATCTGCGCCGCGGCACACTCAATCCACTCAGCGTGCTTTGCTTATCAGCTCGCGCACATCAGCTATACAGGCGTTAATACTGAATGTTTAACATTATATTCATTGCATACATATACTTCTTAGACATCCTTAATCTCTAATAACTCCATGCTGCTGTCTGTTGTTCTGTTGTCGGTGTTTCTTTGTCTGAATATGGCACTTATCACATGCTGTGTGGTATCGTCATTTGGTATCAGGGCATTTTAACGAGTACGAGTACAGGAGCTCAGTATCGGGCCCGAAACCGATACCAGTATCGGTATCGGTGCATCCCTAAAATATAGTTTAACTCTATGGAATAACTGATTCCAATTGGTTGGCCATGGCAACAGAGTGCAGCAGTCATGCTCCAGAATTAAAAATACCATTCATTTTCTCCATAAGGGAATGGATTTTGAACGATCCTATTGTGAGCTAATCGATGGTATTTGCTTTTGTTGAAGCTGTCAGTCTGCATTATTTTCAACTTATTTATTTTTAACAGCATTTTACTTGGTGAAAACTACATTAACCATGATTCTGCAGAGAAATATCCACCAATCAGAGAACCACAAGTAAATCACGCCAAAAGAACACTTTAGCACCCACCCACTCTCTTGAAGCTCTGTGTATGACATACATATTAAATTATACAGTACAGTATATATTTAAATCAATAGTTTTAAGTCTAAATCGTTTTTATTTTGATTATGTCCTTCACAATGTTTCATGGGATTGTAGTTCTGTCACTGTCACTGGGCCGGTACGGTACCTTTGAAAAAGGTACACCTTGGTACCTTATTTACCCCTAAAGAGTGCATATTAGTAGGTGGGCTTCGATTGATCGACTACCGACACTATCGGCCGATAATCGCTTTGGGAAGTCTGATCGGCGGTCTCTATAAGGCCGATCTCAAGCTGACGATGTGCTTGCCGTGAGAGGTTTGGCATGACATGCAGCGGCACTGTCTCAATCTCTGTCCGGCACGGGTTAAATAATTATAATGCTGAAGGTGAGGTACAACTCATATTCGTTATTAAAGAACTAACAAAGTAATTTGAAAACTTTCTCTCTTTCCCTCTCAAAATGAGCAAATGGGTTCAAATCACCACATCGTGTCTGCACTATAAGTGAGCTGCACGCTGCACAGTTGACACAGGAATTGTCACTTGCACAAACGAGGCAGTCGCATCATCACTTACTTTATAATTAGCATTTTTTTTAAAGTCTCACCAGTGTTTAAACCATTCAGCACTAAAGAGATGTGCGCTCATGCACACTCAAAGCACACACATAAGGCCGCCTCACATACAGCTCACAAAATCAGGCTTGTGCTGTGTGTAAGCTATTGTGCGACAATTGCCCCATTGTAAAAACAAAAATGCACTGCATTATCAAACATTTAGGTGAAATAATTATATATTTTTTAAAAATGTCTAAAAAATTCCCCCCTCCACCCCTCATATTAAAAAAAAATCCCCCCCACAAGAGTCAGCTAAGAGGGGAATTCCCCCCATTTTCAAAAATGAAATTCAGGCCATGAATGAATGTCTGTAAAAATCGTGACCGGAGCATCACTATAAATAATTCTACATGATAAAAAGAAGGCTTCAAAAAGATCAGTATCTGTGATCGTATTGGCAGATACTGCTTCCTGTGATTGACGATCGGTGATCGGCTCCAAAAATCCTGATCGGAGCACCCTTACATATTAGTTCCTTAAAAGTAGTACATATTATTACCTAGAGTGTACATATTCTTACCTAAATGGTACATTTTAGTACCTTTTGAAAAGTCATGTTACCATCAGGGCTATTTACATGACAAACACAAGGTCGGCATCATAATCCATAAAATGTTAAATGATTTATTACATAAAACAGGAAACTTTTTAACCTTTTTTTTCCTGAGAATTAAAAAAAAAAAAACTACTGTCAAAAAATTATTATTATTATTTTTAAACAAGACTACTGTCGCTATTATAAAGCACATTCCTGAAATGGTGTACAGGACAATGTTGCATCACCTTGAAATGGTTTATTTTATGATAATGACCAAGTGACTCTATATATTACTGCTTATTATGTAATAATAATTAATGATAATACAAGAAAAGCGCAGGCTAACAAAACTCAAAATGGGACCTTTGGGAGGGGTTGTGACCTCTATGGTGAGTCAATACATTGAAATGGCATTCCTTTCCTAGCCTAATCATGATCTATTTCCCTGTATACGAGCACAAAAGAAAGTTATTTAACACTTACAAACAAAACTACTTTCACATAACATGCATATCTCACGCTCAACGAAGCAAAACAAAGCAGCCAAAACTCATCATTCTGTTTTGACACATGACCACTTGAAATAATTCTTCAACTTAAGTCCCCATTCACTTTTAAATGTTATTTTTTAACATAGCATTTATGCTTAAACTAAGAGTTAAACACAGATCCTTCTGCAGCTGAATAAACAGATGTTGATATTATGTAATACAGTGTGTCCATCATCGTACTGTATAATAAGCTATACACACACACGATTCTACGTGCATCAAAATTCAAAACATCAGTCGCATTCATATAGAAAAGCAGGGTTAAAGCTCGGTGAGAGCCGCTTTCATAATTTCTTACATCACATTTGTCTAAACTGCTATCAGAAGTGTTATTTACCACATCAGGTGCGGGTAGTGCAGATAGAGCTGTTATTAATTCAAGCGTAAACATGCATAGCATCATAAGTGCATCAAGCCATTATTTCAACAAACTGCACGTTTCATTTTGCTTTTTAAACGCGGATATTATCTTTCATGAATATTATATTCAAAATAAGAGGCTGCACTTACAAATCGATCGATAGGGCAGGTGGTTTGAATTCGGATGAACAGGCAACCGCGCTCTTGACTGTCGGCTGATGTGTTTGTGTTTCTGCTGCACGTCTGCGCAGCTCTTCCTGTCACTCATCCGGGTACCTCAGCTGCCTGCGCAGCTCCTCCTCCCGCCACTATCCGGGTACTTCTGGTGAAGGCCGTGGGTCATGGAGCTGTTGCGTAGGAACCCAGAGCCGTAAGATATTTAATATTCAAGAACCAAACCTTCGCCATAGTAGGATTTTGCGCAGCTCTGTGTACGTCAGCGGGAACATATCGAATCAAAGATATGTATACATTTACTGTATATCTATACTATACATATCTATGAGCGGGAAGGCCTTTAATTAGGTCATGCAGATGTTGCTTGGTAACCGTCTCCACTCGTAACGTAATTAATATTCATGAACCAAGTCTTTACTATAGTAGGATTTGTAAGTTTGTAGAGGGATCATTGTTTATATAGTACTCTATGCCACCTTGTGTATACATAATATACATTTCATAATATAAAAATAGCGAGTAAAAAAAGTTAAAAAAATAAAGGGGGAAATGTAAGAAAGATCAGTTGCATCTGTTTTTGCAAATCATTTGCATTTATTTCTACTGGTTTGGTTCTTCATAATATTCTGATGGATAATACTTACTAGGTGGGTGACTATTTTCATTATTTCAAAAACAAGCAATTAATTTCTTACATTTATTCTGTCATTTATTTGTCGTTTAATAAAAATTCATATATTTAAATACATATTTAAAGCAAACAAACAAAACATACTTTCGAACATTTACATCATTAATGGGTTTGGTAATGTAATCATTAGAATTACAAATTGTGTTTTATTTCTGTTATGTTCAAATGTAATATTTCCTACGTACACTCTAAAAACTGCTGGGTTGTTTCAACCCAACTTTGGGTCAAATATGGACTAACCCAACTGTTGGGTTAAATTTTTACATTACATTTTTAACCCAAAAGTTGGGTTAGTCCAAATTTGACCCAAAGTTGGGTTGAAATAACCCAGCATTTTTTAGAGTGTACTGTCAAAGAGATCAAGCAGGTACTTGGTGTATTTGTAGTACACACTTAATGGTTATTGGCCTCAGCATGACAACAATACCTCTCTGAAAATCTAACAATATATTTTTTTGATACCAAAAAAACATCTCCAAACTTGTCCAAAGGTATCCAACCAGCAGTCAATGACAACCAAAACAGCCACATTTTATTACTAAATATAACTTTATCAAAATGTAAAGTCCTTCATAGACAATCTGTCTAAATATCGGCCATCATTAAGGATTTGGGTTTCTTTAAGCAATACAGTGTTTTTCTTCCAAATAAAACAATGCCTTTTGTTTTTCATCAATGATTAGCTCTGTAGGCAATACATTCAAGGCGGTGTTATGCGTGACCAGTGTTCGTGGTTTCCAGCGTCTCCTCATAAAGCCAGCTCTGAGTGAAGTTTCCAGACTGCTCCATTAGCTCAAACAGATGCTTGAACTCATCAGGGTAAACGTCGCCTGTCATTGTGTCGTCAAGGAAGCTGAGCTTTGAGATGAGCTCTGATCCACTGCCAGGACTCCATGAGCTTTGGAAAACCGAATACAAAAGGAAAGTATGAATACAGCCCCTCTTATATTAGTTTAGAACTGTTTGTTCACTCAGAAATTCTAGTTTAGATCAAAATACAGGTCAGAGTTCATAAACTTACTTAATTTGTTCTATCAATCTGCTTTTCCTTTTGGCAAGGCATTGTTTCATCATCAAAACCAGAGTGCTGCCGTTTAAGGGAGTCAGGTGAGAGTTAAACAAGTCCTCACGTGGAGTTATTCGCACCAAGCAAAGGTTCTCACTTTGGGACGACTGTGGACGTAAAAAAAAAAAAAAAGTGTAAATGAAAAACTTGGAAATACTAAGTTTTTGTAGTACTTTTATTGAGCAACAACACATCAAATAAATTATGACAGTAAAAACATTTATGTTACAAAAAATTATTTCAAATAAATGTTATTTTGAACTGTCTATTCATCAAAAAAATCTTGTTTTTTTTTGAAGAATAGAAAATTCAAAAGAACATTTATTTGAAAAAAAATTTGTCAGTAAGATTTACTATTATTATTATTAAAGGGGTAGCTCACACAAAAATGAAAATTCTGTCACTAATTACTCACCCTCATGTCGTTTCAAACCCGTAAGACCTTCGTTCATCTTCGGAACACAAATTAAGATATTCTTGACAAAATATGAGAACTTTCTGACACTGCATAGACAGCAAGGGAACTACCACGCTCAAGGCCCAGAAAGGTAGTAAAGATATCGTTAAAATAGTCCATGTGACATCAGTGGTTCAACTGTAATTTTATGAAGCTACGAGAATACCGTTTGTGCGCAAAGAAAACAAAAATAACGACTTTATTCAACAATTTCTTCTCTTCCGTGCCAGTCTTCGACGCACATTCAGGAGAGACTGCTCCCTGGGCACCGCAGCATAAATGGCTGCCCACTGCTCCGGGTGTGTGTGTGTTCACTGCTGTGTGTGTGCACTTAGGATGGGTTAAATGCAGAGCACTAATTCCGAGTATGGGTAACCATACTTGGCCACATGTCACTTCTCTTTCACTTTCACAAATAAACACCTGTATTCGGTATGAACCGGTATACCGCCCAGCACTAGTCAGCAGCACCACGCGCATGTCGTGACACTTCATAAAATTACGGTTGAACCACTGATGTCACATGGACTATTTTAATGATGTCCTTACTACCTTTCTGGGCCTTGAACGTGGTAGTTCCCTTGCTGTCTATGCAGTATCAGAAAGCTCTCGGATTTCATCAAAAATATCTTAATTTGTGTTCCGAATATGAGCAAAGGTCTTACAGGTTTGGAACGACATGAGGGTGAGTAATTAATGACAGAATTTAAATTTTTTGGGGTGAACTGTCCCTTTAAAGGGGTCATATGATGCGGTTTCAATTTTTCCTTTCTCTTTGAAGTGTTACAAGCTCTTG
>NW_015538053.1:267098-267338 GCF_001515605.1 Sinocyclocheilus anshuiensis | reverse complement strand
CTTCCAAAAGAGGACACGACTAGAAATCAGTGGTTAAGCTGTATTTACAACACTGTTCCAGAACACTTCAACCCAAATATTCCAATGTGTCCAGTGCATTTTATGGAGGACTTTTTCCTGATCCTGGTAGAGTAGACTACAATGTTCTGTTGTAATGTTCAATGTACTGTTCTGACTCTCAGACTGTAAGTTCGTTTTTTATATTTAAAGAATTTGCCACTGACTATTCAAACGCGAGTT
>NW_015538053.1:258140-266873 GCF_001515605.1 Sinocyclocheilus anshuiensis | reverse complement strand
TTGAGGTATTCGGCCAATCACAACGCACTGGATAGCTGGCCAATCACAGCACACCTCGCTTTTCAGACCAATGAGCTTTGTAAAAATCGACGCGTTTCAGAAAGGCGGGGCATAGAGGAGAAACAATAATGTACAGTATGTAGAAAATAATGTGTTTTTTTAACCTTAAACTGCATAAACACATTTTATTACACCAAATACACAAAATAATGTTCTTTTTATCAGCATCATATGACCCCTTTAATACTTAAATTGCTAAAAAAAAAAAAAAAAAAAAATAGTGACAGGACAGACATTTATAATGTTGCAAAATATTTCTATTTCAAGTATCTATTTCTATTCATCAAAGAATCCTGAAAAATATGGAAAAAATGTTTCCCACAAAAGCACAACTGTTTTCAACATTGATAATAATCAGAAATGTTTCTTGAGCAGCAAATCAGCATATTAGAATGATTTCTGAAGGGTCATGTGACACTAAAGACTGGAGTAATGATGCTGAAAATTCAACTTTGCATTACAGGAATTAGTTACCTTTTAAAATTGATTAAAATGTACAAAACATGAAAACAGTTATTTTAAATTGTTATAATATTTCACAATATTACCGTTTTCTGTTTTTAATGTATTTTCAATCAAATAAATGCAGCCTTGGTGAGTATTCTTACATTTGAATGGTGGTTGGCTTGTGTGTGTGTGTGTGTGTGTGTGTGTGTATACCTACATGCCTTTTATTACAACAAAACTCCCTAAGCAAATAAGCATTTTAAACAATGCTTTTAAAAGTACACAAAACAGACTAAAGTTTCGCAGCTCATTTTTAGATAGCGAACATAACCTGCAATTAAGTAAGCAAGTGATAAATCTGAGTTTATTCAGTGGGAAAATGAGCTGCCTGGCTCAATCAGACCAATGACTCATAGATCGATTCAGAATGATTTCAAATTTTTCATTAAGAAGAACTGTGATCAAAATCATTAGACAGAAGGATGTGATGACACAGTGCTTCTCCTGAATCACTAATACAATATGAAAAGATGCTGAATCCTAGAGTGATAGTACTTGTGTGCCAATACTTACAGTGTTCTTTGAGGAGGGCCTTCCAGTCTTCTTGGTTACAGTTAGAAAGGATGACAATGGCACCTGGTAATGAGGGCAAAGCAGAAATTCACAAATATAGTACATGCACAAACACACTAATCATTAATTGATAAATTATTTCTGGAAAAAGGTAATAATGATCCATAAATAATAATAAAAGTCTTACCTCATGCAGTAACTCAATATCACAGGCCATCTGCCAGAGAACACTGAAAGCTTGGTAGTTCTTGTAATCTCTTGGACGGGTCACTAGTTTCTAAAAGAGAAAAGAAGCATAATTCATACATACTTCATACTTCCAGCTTGAAAGCTCCAACTGCTGCTACTTGTATAGTTAAAACTTTCTCGCACATGGAGTCATGTGAACTCACCGCATATTCTTTCTGGCTGATGAACATGATCAACTCCACACGTCCGTAGTGGAAAATGGAGTGGCGCTCAAATAGGTTGTAAATCAGCTTCCACAGTATGTTCTTCTCATTTCTTTGTGAGAAGATCCCCACAATCTTCACTGGGACATCTGATCCAGAAATGGAAAGAAAGGGAAAAAAATACATATTTATTTACTTCTTAAAGGGACAGTTTACTTATCCTTATGTTATTTATGCTATCCCATGTCCTTCTTTCTTCCCTTCCACATTAATCTGAATGTTTAGGGCACTAACCTGCTGACCAAGGAACCTCAGAGATGGCAAGGTCAGAGAAGAGTTTGTCCGAGTACATGACGGGTGGTTTCATGCTGCCGTGGCCGATGGGATCCAGTTTGAAGAAGTCACAATGAACCACATCCAGCTGCCCATCCAGTTTGCGCTCCAGGTCCTTTAAGATCAAAGGTTATTTTGGGGGTGTGCTGTTTTTTAATTAATATATCTATCATGGTTGCATTGACACTGATGTCCTTAATAATCAAGTAAAGGTAAAGAGTCGGGAGAAAATCGAATGTGTGTCAGTACATTGGACCAGTGCATTAGGGTTTAAAGGAATAGTTCACCCAAAAATAAAAATCTGCTGAAAATACTCACCCTTAGACCATACAAGATGTAGGTGAGTTTGTTTCTTCATGGGAACAGATTTGGAGAAATTTAGCATTCCATCACTTGCTCACCAGTGGATCCTCTGCAGTGAATGGGTGCCGTCAGAATGAGAGTCCAAACAGCTGATAAAAACATCACAATAATCCACAAGTAATCTCAAGTCCACCAATTAATGTCTTGCGAAATCAAATGCTGCGTGTTTGTAAGAAAAAGATCCATCATTAAGACTGAAGCCAGTATTAACTTTAAACCATCGCTTCTGGTCAAAATACCAGTTCATAATCCATAATAATGCTACCCTGTTGTCCTCTCTTACATCAAAATCCACTGACATATTTGTTTATAACTGTTGTGGCTTGTAAACAGCACTTAATCTGTGCATATTTCTCTCCTGATTCAGATAAGACGACTTTTTCAACAGAGAAAGCAATATTATGGACAGTCGACTAATTTTAGCCAGAAGCAACAGTTTGAAGTTAAGTTCTTAATGACAGATTTGTTTCTTACAAATATGCAGCTTTTCACTTCATAAGACATTAACTGATGGACTGGAGCGGTGTGGATTATTGTGATGTTTTTAGCAGCTGTTTGGACTCTCATTCTGACGGCACCCATTCACTGGGCAGGATCCACTGGTGAGCAAGTGGTTTAATGCTAAATTTGTCTAAATGTGTTCCGATGAAGAAACAACCTCATCTACATCTTGGATGGCCTAAGGGTAAGTACTGAATAACTGTTGTAGCTTTAAAAAAATCTGTATGCATTTAATTCATTCAGTAAGGAAATAGAGAATATAATAGAGAAATACGTTTCACTGTACTACTCGTTAACTTATAAAACAGTCTTAACAGTTATTAGATTGTGGATTTTCTCCTGCCTGGAGAAAAAAAAAAGCTCTGATATTTTTGACATATCAGCCACCTCTAGGTTATTTATTAGGAAAATAAAAGCTGAGTTAGCAGAATGAGTTGAGATGGTTTTGGACATCTACCTTCAGCTCAGGAAGGAAGTTTGTGTCACTTTCCAGGGCAACTACTCTTTGAGCCCCACGGTTCAGCAAAGCACGTGTCAACACCCCAGGACCTGCGTACAGAGTCAAAACCCACATTAATATCTTAACAAATACTGACAGCATTTAATTAGTAGTTGGGGAACACACACCTGGGTTACACTCAAATATAGCTGCTTTCCCATCATCAATGTCTCCAGCGAGGTGGTCGGTCACGATTTTTGCGAGGGAAGGGTCTACGATGAACCGTCTCAGGTTTTTACAGGCCAGTGCTTTCTTAGTGTTCTCATCCACATCACCCAAATCTAAAGGGTCATACCGGCAGAGGGGTCGAAACTGACCCTGCAGGGGCAAGGCGATAGCAGAGAGGTTCCTCTGAACGCCTCCTGAGGATGGAGAAATTCGCTCTGGTTTGCCCACCTCAGCCGGGGTATTCCTTGACCCGGAGGGGAATGGGTCTAGAGAGTAAGTTCCCGGAGAGGTGGACAAAGTCCTGTGTTTAGTTAAAGGCAGAGCACAGGGTGATGCAGATCTTGATGTTCCACATAGAGTTCTTAAAGTGAGGACAAAGATCCTACATCCTCCACACGCTGCCATGACGACCAACAAGCTTGAAGTCTGAAATCATTAAAAGTATTATGTAAAAAAAAAAAAAAATTATATATATATATATATATGTGTGTGTGTGGAGTACTTATCGCATTAATGATATTTTAATGTAAAAAAAAAAATAAAAATACTACATGCAGATGTATACACAAGAAATTTGCATATACATTATAATATTAATATAAATTAATATAATATAATATATATATATATATACACACACACACACACACATACATATATATATATATATATATATATATTATACACAATATAACCATATACTATATATGTATGCATAATCAACCAGCACAAGGAAATTGTACATGTTTTCTGTATTAAGCAAAAGACTACTAGCAGCCATTTCACGTGGCTATTCTGATCAGACATTTCCTTCGCTTAATTCATATACCCTTTATTGAAAATAACTCTAAATACACATTTGGACCATCGCTTAAATACTCTGACCAGTACATTACGTACATGCCTATTCATTCAGCTTATACACCATTACCCATGCTGCGGCAGCAAACGCCCTCGTTAACTATCAGTCTCTCCTGATAAAATAAACACATGCAGATCGTTAGCAACACACTTTTAGATCATTTTAACCCAAACTAACCTCAAACGATGCGGTTCTTGCCCACAGGATCTACATTAATGAAAGCTGCGCAGCACACGCGTCTGTGACATTGAACCCCGCATGTTGTTGACCCGATTGTTTCGCAATCCTATTGGTGAGGCGCACAACGTGCGTCATGTTGCCGCGACGTGCCAACATATTATTCTGATCAGCAGTGCGTCAGTTTTGCGCATTGTGGGATATGTGTTAATATAATTCTATTAGGTATTATTCTGTTATTAATATGTGCAGTAAGCATCCCAATATAAACTGTTTATACATATATAAATGATTATGGAAAGATCTGTTTTGTTGTGAAATGTATTGTTTTGAGCTTCATGTTTTTTTAATAACCTGCGCAAGGGCCGTTTCAAGTTGACAGTCATGAATACAAACAGGGCATCCATAATGTGCATGTACTGTATGTCGGTGCACGGACGCTCAATTCGAGTGATGATAGTGTTATGATATGATGACTATGAATATAGAGAGGTTTGTCAGTAAGGGTAAAGGAAATGGTCTGCGCGAAATCAAAGCGCGAAATCAAAGCCGGTGAGGCGATTCATTCATGCGAGCCGTATTCATTCTGCATCGCCAAGGATTTCTTGAAAACTGCCTGCCATAGTTGTCTCAAGAGGTAAGAAACCATATTTCATTTCCGAAATATTTTTTCTTAGAGAAAACAACTTATTCAGAGGGTTATATCCAGCCACATGTTTATTGTTCAGGTTAGTGAATGTCAAAATGTGTTTGGGGGTCAGAGATGTGGTGCATCTACTTTATAATGCGAAATATTGATTTCAGAAAAGTATCATGGTACTATTATGTGTATTTTTGGACATATAGGCTACAATGTTTATTTTGGACAATATATAATGCTAATATATGTATTTGAACAAATGGTACTGGTAGTGACATGGTACCATGTATGTAACATAGTACATGCTCAGTACCATAGTATATTTCAAAGTACCATGGTATTTGTATCAGTACTGCTTTGTAAGGGTAAACAGCAAAAATCAGTCTACCTGCTTCTCTTCTCTTCTGCCGTTTTACCTATGTGATATGTGATATGAAATGAGTTTGTATGATGACAACAGATTCTTTTTGTTTTTAATTGTTCTTAAATGCTTTATTTAGTGACAATTCACATACAAACTGACAATAAAAGCAAAAATGTCAATACATTCAAAGAAACAATGATTGTAAAAAAATAAAAAAATAATGCAAATTAAGGAAGAAGAAAAAGAAAAAAAAGAAAAAAACTAAATCAACAAAAAAAATATGAACTATATACAGAGGGGTATTGAGAACAAATCTATATCTCTAACTACAAAATAAGTGCAAAGGTCCTTAAAAAGGATAAAGTTTCAAGGCTTTACAACAATCTATAGTCTTTTTTGCTTTAGAGTTCCTTACATGATGACAACAGATTCAAAGCAATCATAAACTGATGCAGGACGAAATAATGCATGACACTTCTGAGTGTGTTCTCTAGGGGGCGCTGTTGCTCTTTCTCTGATGTTGCTGCACCTTGAATTATTTTACACGGGATGTTGTTTTTGTTGGTCAGCTAATGAGGTGTGTCAGACATTACTGTGCAGTTTATATAGGCTACCTAAAACAAAATAATCTATAGTATAAAGCCTTCACACTTCCTTTTGGATAAGAAAAATACCCTAAAGTGCACTCTTTACTTTTGGTGAAGGCAGTTTTAGCACATTTCGACCCTCCATTCTAATTGGCAGGATTAATTAATTTTTCACTGCACATCAAATGGATAAATATGTTGTTTTTTTCTTAATTTTTAAAAAAATGTTATTTTAATCAGTTAAGTGTTTTGCGCATTAAAAAAAAAATACTACTCATACTACTCATCTGCAGTGTGTATTATATAGAGAGAGAAAACATACAGTAGATGATTCACTTGTTTTGACCTTCCATTTCAGTTTGATGATGCAGAATTCATATTATCAGTGATAATATATACTTTTTATATGATAAATATTGTAACAATTAAAAATGTTATGTTTTTATAGTTTCGGCTCATTTTTTAGACTATTGTGAATTTTAGTTAAGATGGCTTTTACATAAGATTTGATAAAAAATAATCTATAAAAACATGTATACTGTATATGTTCTTAACTCATGATAGTCTAAATATATGTATATAAAATTATGATAGTTTTAACTCATGGTAGTCTAAATATAGATAATTATTTAAAAAAAATATATATATATGCATTGCATTCGGCAAAAGCATACACATGCATATACTGTATATATACTTAAGTCATGGTAGTTTAAATATATGTATGGAAAAACTAAAAAAGAAATACAAAATATGCAAAATTACTGAAATAAATGAACTTTTCCACGACATTCTAATTTATTGAGATGCACCTGTACAGTACGTTCAGTGAAGTTCACAGAAACCAATTACCTCCAAGTCAGAACTAATTTACATGTTTACTCAAGTTGCACCAACACTGACAGATCAGTTAAGCATTAATCTGATCCAAATTTCTATTCAAATACAGGCCAAATTCAAATATAAGCCTCACTTTTCTATGATGCGCATCAGAAAAGCAAAGTTTGTTGTTGAGAGCATCTGTTGAGAGAGTTTTCATCACCTTTCAAAATATCACTGTCAAAAGTCATTTTTGTTAAAGGTTTCTTCTCGTGATCCAGCAGTCTGGCTTGTTTGTTGTCATCATTGCTATTCATTTCAGACATGTACTGTATTTTCATTTTCAGAGGTGTAATTTTTCCTCTCGCCGAGCAGAAAGCGTGTGTAGGATGATGCTGTAATGAGATTGACGTTTCTAGCAGATGTGCTGTGATTTAATTCACACCAGCTTTTAATGCCCTCTCTGTAGCTTGATCGTTTCTGACACTTGATTAGAGTCTACAAAACTCTCAGTGCCCACAAATGCTCATGGATGGTGTGTCAGACAGTGCATAAAAATTGAGATTGTTAATGTATTCCAGTGAACTGAGTGAAATTTGGCATCTATGGTTCCATGATGAACCTTTAAAATCCATGGAACCACACCATTACACAAAAGGTTCTTTATAGTGGGAAAAGGTTCTTTAGATTATTAAAATGTTCTTCACACTATAAAAATTACTCTGTTCATTAAAAGGATCTTTCTGGAACCCAAAATGGTTCTCCTATGGCATCACAGTGAAAACACCCTTTTAAAATCTTTTTTTTTAAAGAGTCTTTGCACTATGGGTAAAGTTGTCTTTTAGATGCATAAATGTAAACATTATATTCGGTTACTAGGGAATTCCGGTGGTTACTAGGCTGTTTTTACTTTATCAAGTCCAAAAATACTTTTTTTATGATATTATGATCTCTAGATATTGCTCAGGTCCCTCATTAAATGTAAATCCATTGTATTTTTCTTTTAGCATCCGCTGTCTAGGAGTTGTGCATCCAATCCCTTAGAAAAGTAACATCTTTAGTGATGTTTAAAGGAATAGTTCACCCAAATTTGCTCACTCTCAGGCCATCTAGGATGTAGATGATATTGTTTCTTCATCAGAACAGATTTGGAGAAATTTAGCATTACATCACTTGCTCACCAGTGGATCCTCTGTAGTGGTCGACCAATATGGGTTTTTTGACAGCCGATGCCGATATCTTGGAAAGCAGGGTGGCCGATATAAAGCCGATATAATTTTATTTATTTTAATTTATATTTAAGAAATTTGAAATCATTTGAAAATGGATAAAAAATAATTGTGTAAAATAAACATACTTATACTTTAGAAGACAAAGCATTTTTCACAAATAAATAAATATTTAATAAAAATGGGAGTAAAAGGAAGTAAACACGGTAACCAACAGGGCACTCAGTATTCTGGGAAGTTTGTGTGAATCATTTTTTTATTTTTTATTTTTTTCAAATAAAGCCAAGGTAACACTCATTTTACATATAGCACGCAATGAATATGACAGTGGGCAACTGCATAAAGCGCAGCATAATTTGAAATCACTAGTTTAAAGTTTGTCGATCGCGCGTCTCCAGTGAAGCTGAACTCTCCTCCTGTCCGCATTCAATTCGCACGGATCGACCGTCACGCAGAGAACACGCGATCATGCAGGATACAAATGCACACTTCACAAGATCTCAACTAGATTCGACTAAGTCTGCAAGGTTTGTGAAATTAAATGTTCATTAGTCATTCAAAGATTTGTTTAAATGATATAAATGCGAGTTTGCTGAATGCTGACGGCAAATGAGAAAGTATACTGTTTGCATTTCTATTACTAATAATATTAAAGCAATCGTTATAATACTTTTTTGTATACATTTTAATTAATTTGTTTAACAGTTCTATCTGATTAT
>NW_015538053.1:243199-254283 GCF_001515605.1 Sinocyclocheilus anshuiensis | reverse complement strand
GTCGATCGCGCGTCTCCAGTGAAGCTGAACTCTCCTCCTGTCCGCATTCAATTCGCACGGATCGACCGTCACGCAGAGAACACGCGATCATGCAGGATACAAATGCACACTTCACAAGATCTCAACTAGATTCGACTAAGTCTGCAAGGTTTGTGAAATTAAATGTTCATTAGTCATTCAAAGATTTGTTTAAATGATATAAATGCGAGTTTGCTGAATGCTGACGGCAAATGAGAAAGTATACTGTTTGCATTTCTATTACTAATAATATTAAAGCAATCGTTATAATACTTTTTTGTATACATTTTAATTCATTTGTTTAACAGTTCTATCTGATTATACTTATATCCATGTTAGACTGAACTGAACGACGACAGTGAATAAGAAGGAGAATGTGAGCGGTGTGCGCTCAGGCGCTGCCGTTCTCAGCGCCGTCAAAATAAAAGTCACGCCTCGAACACATCGGCTAAACAGAAAAACTTATTGGCCGATGCCGATATTTGAAAAATGGCAAATATCGGCCGATATATCGGTCGACCACTAATCCTCTGCAGTGAATGGGTGCCGTCAGAATGAGTCCAAACATCTGATATCATCATTAAGGCATTTTAACTTTAGCTTCTGGCCAAAGTACCAGTCCATAATCTATAACAACGCTTCCTTCACTGGAAAAAGTCTATCCCCTGTTGTCCTCTAACACCAAAATACACTGACATATTTGTTTTTCTCTTTCGCTTATAAACAGTGCTTGATCTGTGCATATTTCTCTCCTGATTTAGATGAGACAAAGCAATATTATTGACTCGTCTTTTAAAAGCAACAGTTTGAAGTTAAAAACGTCTTAATTATGGATTTGTTTCTTACAAACACACATCTTTTCACTTCACAAGATGTTAATTGATGGACTGGAGTGGTGTGGATTACTTGTGGATTATTGTGATGTTTTTATCAGCTGTTTGGACTCTCATTCTGACGGCACCCATTCACTGCAGAGGATCCATTGGTGAGCAAGTGATGGAATGCTGAATTTCTCCAAATCTGTTCTCCAAATCTGATGAAGAAAAACTTATCTACGTCTTAGATGGCCTGAGGGTAAATTTTCAGCAAATTTTCATTTTTGGCTGAACTATTCCTGAACTATTTTTTTTTATCTTGCAATGGACCATGACAATATTGCTGTTTTCCTACTATAAGACTGTTTTTTGGAATTGATGTAGATTTTTCTTTGTTGCACACATATATATAAGCACATTATAGATATTTCAAGTTCACAGATATGTCAAGCGTACAAATCACAGTCTAAAAGATGCCTGTCTGTGGTAGTTAGAGGTGTCATTAGTTGTCATTTCATCTGAGATCTTTGTTTCACACTGTGCACTTTTACTCCAAAGTGTCTGTCATAGAACATCAAACATTTCTCACAGGTAATTTAAGTAGGCCTACTTTATTTATTCATTTATTTTAAAATGAGGTTATGATAATTCTCCCGTGCACTTGTTTTTAGAGTCATGTTCTGGAGTTGAGTAAACACACACCCTTTTTCTGGTTCTCTTCCTCCTCCTGCTCTCTTTTATTCATCTGTTCCCTGTCGAGGTATTAATTGCCATCTGGTTTTTGCCGTTTGGCTGGTCGGGGCGGCCGTTCATCATATTTCAGGTATGTCATTTTCCTGACTCCCACTCAATGCTTTTCTGAGCGTGACCTTGTGGAGTGGATCTTTCCACTTGAGAGGGAGGGAAAAAAGCAGACAAACAGGCTCAGAAGACAGTCATTTCTGGCCGGGGATTAGTGCTTCAGTCCTGCTGATAACCTGGCTCATCTATAGAGAGCCGTCTGCATGGACTCACCCAGGAGAACACTGGATGAAAAGAAACGCCATGGAAACAGAACGTTAATAATCCGCTCAGAAGAGCTCTGTATTGTAATGGTCCCTGACTGCTGCTCTGAATAAACCCAAAGATGCATATGCTGTCACAGAGCTCAAAGAACGTCTTTTACAATATGTTCAGAAATGTGCACTTTAACTCTTTACAGATGATGGTATCAGATGGTAATACTACGGTATTCAAAACTATACAATGAAACTGTTATTAACGATTTTTTTAACAATAAAAAAAAATGCGATATTCAAAATAATATAATGTAAAAATGAATTATTTCTTAATTTTACAATATTTAACATTTATGAATTTAAATAATCTGTCATCATATAATTATAATAAACATATTCATATATTGTTATTTATATATATTTTTCAAAAATATATCATATTGTTCAAAAGTTCTGTAAATTAAACAGTGTATTACATATATACATGCACAGTACATATATTTTTTAAATGTAATATTCAAAATTAGTATAACGATTCTAAAATAATGTAACTTGAATGATGTATTTTTTAAATTTGAAATTTTTTACATTTATGTATGTACATAATTTAGAATAAATATATTCATATAATTGTAATAAGTTTGTTAATATATTTTTATATATTTCAATATTTGTATTTAAAAATGCTATATTCAAAATATTAAATAGTACTATTAAATATTTTTTTTAAATTATATTTTTATATGATATTTTACATATATTTCTATGTATTTCTTAAAATAGGCAATATTCAAAATTACAATTAAACATAAAAATATAAAAACAATTATAATTTTAGTATATGGATATTTATGCATTTACATATTTTTGAATTACTGCTGAGATCCCTCAGATGCATGACATTGATGTTGTGTTGTAACATCGTTCGTTCCTAATCGTGATAGATTAAACTGCTCGTGTTATGCTATTCTGCTGAAAGCAGTGCAACAGATGCTGTAGACTTGCTCTCATGGGCTTAATTTAGGAATAATGAGATCCATGACACAGCATACGGAGAGTTTTTTAAAACGAGTCTTATGCATTTAGATGAATATTAATAACTATGCACTGTAAAGTTTAATGTGGTGTACCTGCTATAGAAGATGAATTTCTCAGGAATAGTTCAGCGACCATAAGATGCATTGCTTTAGTAAAGACTTGTGCATAATCCCATATTTGTAACGGGCTTCCAGTGCAAAACAATTAAAGCATATTTGTAACTGTCACTCTTGCAGCATGTGTCAGATCCTTCAACAGCATGTCGAGACAATTACACCCTGGTGATGAAATGCAGTATCTTCTGACCTTGGTTAAAGCCAAAGTAAACAGTGTGTAATGCATGACTGCTTCACTATTGAACTACTCATTTTCAATTACAGTAGCCGGGAGTCATGCTGAAATCTCAGCTGCAGTTCCGTTCAGCTGTGAAACCATGTGTTTTGTTGATGCTCACATTAATTTTAAAGCATTTCAAAGCACCAGAGGGCTGCAAAATGCATTTCAAAACAATTTTAACAGCTTTATGAAGTCTTTTTTTAATTTAAATCATGTAATAATAATAATAATAATAATAATGATCATGATTCATGTTTATTTTGTTATGTTTGTTATGATTATTAATCATTTTACAAAAATTGGAGCATCATTGGAGCATCAAGTGGAGAATAAGCATTTTTATAGTGGAGCATTTAAAACACTGCAATGTCTGATTTTAATATTTATTATTTATATTTATAATTTAATTAATTAATATAATATATTTATATTATTATTAGATAAATTTTAAAGCAATATATATATTAGTAGTAATAGTAGTAGTAGAAATATAATAATAATAATAATAATAATTCTTGTGGAAAAACTTGAAACACTTTTAAATAAGTATAAAGAATGGCATTGGTTTTGTACATTTAATTTTTGTTTAACGTTATTAATAAAAATGTTGTTCAATTAGCATGTTTTTGTGTTTTGCTTTGGTACCGAAATTGGTACCGAGAACCGTGGATTTTCACTGGTATTGGTACCGAATACTGAAATTTTGGTACCGTGACAACACTACTTGAATGTCTGTTTATTTGTAACGAGCACTAATGACTGTGGGTGGAAACATTAAGGAGTTGGTTAATGTGTTCCTCCCCGTCCCAGCATGTGTCCAGTAGCCACAGGTCAGCAAATAAACAAACCATTATGGCCTCCTTTTATGATAAAGCTTGACTGGAGGTGTGATATGGAGTAATTTATGCATGTGTTGGGTCTTCATAGGCGTCCATGGGTTTTAGGTCTTTAATGATATGGATTATGGGTTTTGCATGCATCTGAAGAAGACGTATCCACACGTTAAATCATAAAGAAATTCATATGGGTTTCTTTAGTTTTTTTTCCAAAGGCTCCTCATGTCTTATCGGTGAAATGGTTGTGTCTTATCACACCTTCCTGTGCTCTTTGATGCCCTGCTAATATGTGGCTGTCAAGATAGTTGGTTCCATTTCAGATGTCACAGAAAATGTGGCTGTAAAGCAGAATTGAGCCATTTTTGCAGTTCAGGTCACACTGGGCACCAGTTGCTTTGATGTTTCCGTCTGTGCCTTTCTTTAAATCTGCCATCTGTTCTCATGGAGCGATGCTCCTCGTTTCCAGACTAGTATTCCTGTACGATCTGTGGACCAGTGGCTCCGTCTCTGTGATTAACTTCACTGATTTGTTCTATGCAGTTTTGTCAGCAAACATCTGTCCTTGAATCATTTATTATGGAATTATAAGGCAAACAAGCTGAAGGAAGTTTGTTTGCATGCACAGCATTTGTGCAGTGGGGATCAAATGCAAATTGATTCCATAAATTCATGAATATATAATTTATCTATATTAGCCATAACAGACAGGCCTATGTGATGAAAAGCCAGCCGTGAAATGTGTGTAGCTGCTTCAATCTGAATGTAAGATTGATTAGAGTTCCATAAACACAAAGCGTGACATGAAAGCCAAACATGGAAGTTTAAAGCCCTGCTTGCTGATGCCAGTTTAATTCACAGAAACGTAGTTAAATCACATCTTATGACATTAATTCTTGAATTCCCTTCCCTTTTCCATTTTTTTCTTACTATAAGGATACACTGACATTAAAATGTTTATATATTTTATATATATTTTTTTAATTGTGACTAATAACTAATAAATCGAACAGCATATGATTTCTGTAAGATACCGTTGACTTATTTCATAGGATTGTCCTGCTTTTCATTTTAAGTTAACGGTTATTTTTTTCCCCTCCAGAAAGCACTTTGATTTTTTTTGTAGTTTTATCAGGAAAAACGAATTTTAATAATAATAAAAAAAGATAATTACATAAATAGAAAAATACCAATAAATATTATTAAATATAGCCAGTTTATTGTCTCTAGAAAGCACTTAAATTGATGTGTTTATTCTGGCTATTTATTTATTTGCAGAAACATTTTTAAAATATTTATATGAATGTTTAACCTAAATAATATAAATTAAAAATAAACCTAAATATTATTTAAAAAAAATCCTGAAGCTGACTATTTTTTTAACTATATTATTTATTTACCAGAAAATTTTTTGAATTTATTTAAATAAATATATAGAGGAAAGATAATATAATAAACACTTTTATCTTAAGAAAGAGAAGAGAACCAATAAATATGATTAACCACAGCCAGTATTAATATATTATTTATTTTGTTTATTTATTTAAGAATTAAATGTGTATATTTTCGTAAGAATAAAATTAAAAACAAAAATCTGTAGTTTTTTGTCAATGAATTTTTGTTATGAGTACCATATTCATATACTATGGTGTCTAAATTGTACTGTAAGGTATTTAATAGGTATTTTCATCATGGTGTGGTACATGGTAGTACTTTTTTTTTTTTGTAAGGCATAATCATTTGTGTTCATTTGACGCACTTTCTGAAGTCCTGGAGAACAGTTTCTTCTTCTCTGGTCTCTCAGGCAGATGAGGATAATGCCATCGATCTGCTCTTTTGTCGTGAATGACGTGTTGGATTACTCTCTAGTACCCCTTTTGAACTCAATTCAACAAGATGCACGGCAACAAGACCAGTCATTGTATCGTGAGCAAAAAACATCCATCATGCTACTAAGAGCCTCTTGAAGAGAGCAAACCTGTGACCTTGAGCATCATGTTTGGGTCGTCCTGCATTTGTCCTCCTGCTGCAGCGCACCGCTGTTTGTGTTGTGTCCTCACTTTGGTTGAAAGTCAATAGGAAAATAAAGCCTGTCATTTTCCTCAGCCTCGTAACTGATTTTGAGTTCGCTGGCTGTAAGTGCTGCCCAGGTTTTCTTCGGCTGTCTGGAAAATATCACTCACACTTCTCCTGCTGAGGCATGAAAGCCTTTTCTGATTATGAAATTATGGGATGTGATATTCCAGAGCGTTTAAACAGAAATGTCAGATTGTTTCTTGGGCTGTGGTACATGAGACAGGTTCAAGATGATCTAAATGATTATTCCAGTTACAATTTTTTTTCTTTTCACCTTTTTATTGTAGTAATTTATCACACCATGTGCTATTTATTAGTCACATGGGTTTAATATTTTTCACATGTCAGATACCTTGGAATTCATCTTACCTATATAAATATTTTGAGGAAGAGAATATATATTATATAGGCCTGGATTAACCTAAATCTTGAAGGCGCACATATGCATTTTCATATGCTGCTGTCATTTTTTTTTATTATACTACTTTGTTATATCTTTAATATTTTGTTAAAACGTTGCTCTTCAATGTTAGAACGGCATTCAGCGGCCATATTACAGATGTTTAAGATTTCAAATATGTGTAAATATTAAACATTTAATAAACACTTAAACATGTCTGCATTGTCTATAAGGTGTAGAAACAACTTTCACTCAGAAATTGCAAACACATTTCACAAAGAATTAGAAAGAAATGGCTATTAACACATTGAATTGGACATGAAATTTTAAAGTAGAAAGACTCGAGAAAATTGTAGCGCTCCAAAAAAAAAAAAAAAAGTTCCTTGTACTGCAGGTGTAGAAAGTAGAAAGACTAAAATAGTTTTATCTTGTAAAATGTAATACAATAATTCATTTACATTTAAATTTGGTTTATTTTTTTTATTTTACAAACACAACTCATGGCCTGCATTTGTGGATTGAACTCATTTTTGTAATCCTCTTTACATTTTTTTTTTGTGCATCAATCTGCTTATTTGGAAATATGTAATTTTACATACATAAAATTTTACAAATATGGGAATTTTATCCCAATGCTAGAAACCACTTAGCAACGGCTTAGTAACCATCAACATCATGCTACCGTCATTAGAGAGTTTTAAAATGAAAAATCTATTTACAAAACTTTCCTCTAGAGTGATTTACATTTGGTATTAAGCTAATTGGTTTACAGGAGGCTGTGTTGATCTTTTTGGAGCAGTATTGACAGGACGAGAGCCTCTTTCGCTTGTTGTTGAAGGTTTTGCTTGATCACAACCAAAAACCGCTCAATTCTAATGGCATCTCTGTAATTTCCATAGTCTCTGCGACACTGGACCGTAGAAAAATGAAAGTCATGGAGCCTATGAGATTTATTTACTTTTTAATAAATGGTTACAACAAATGAAGGTCTTCTCTAATAATCCACACCACTCCTCGTGTGTTGTGACAAAGAGGATTATACACTATGATGGTGATACTAATGATTTTCTGCCTGGAAAGGTCACAGTCTCGTATTAGTGCTATGAATGTATGAATATGCCACATCAAATGCCATGTCAAATTAAAAGGCTTGGTAGCTCACCGACAAAATCCTTTCCTATCATGCATTTCAGGGGATGATTTTGTTTTTGCGTCTTGACCTAACCTTACACAGGTACACCGCTGGCACAGTTAGCGTGTGTGTGTGCGTCTGTGTGTGTGTGTGTGTGTCTGCTTCAGTGCTTGAGTAATTAATTCCTGCTGTAAGCTGTAGCGCCAGTAGCTCTGAGGAACTGATAATTATTCAGCCTGTTTGTGGCTCGTTGTGCCTGAGCAGGTTTCTCATTTCCAGGATTAGTGCCTATTGGCTCCTTTTCCCCCACTTCCCTTCTTATTTTGCTGTGACAGCTCTGATTTGGTTTATTGCGAGCTTTTATCCATAGAACCTGGCTGATATGAGACTGATCTCAGGATACCAGCTGAGGAAAGCATTAATTTTATTTTAGATGCGCTACTCTTCAAAAGTGTGATTTTATTTTTAAAGAAATTAATATTTTTATTCAACAATGATGCATTAAATTGTTCAAAATTGACAGTAAAGACTTTTATAGCGTTACAAAATGTTTCTACTTCAAATAAATGCTGTTCTTTTTTCATCTTTTTTTCAACTTTGTTCATCAAAGAATCCTGAAAAAAAACTTTTTTGAACATTGATAATAAGAAATGTTTCTTGAGCAGCAAATCAGCATATTAGAATGATTTCTGAAGGATCATGTGACACTGAAGACTGGAGAAATTATGCTGAAAATTCAGCTTTGATCACAGGAAGAAATTACATTTTAAAACATTGAAAAATAAAACAATTATTTTAAATTGTAATAATATTTCACAATATTATTGTTTTTACTATATTTTTTATCAAATAAATGCAGCCTTGGTGAGCTTATAAGAACTTATAAGCTTATAAAAACATTTAAAATTCTTAGTGACCCCAAAGTTCTGAACTGTAGTGTTTATATACAAAATGTCATTTCTATATGCCACTTGCAACAGCACTACATTGCCATTCAAAGATTGAAAAACATTCGAAAGGCAGATGCTTGATGCTTTCAAATGCTTGACTTTGACTTAAATGTGCACTTGTGCTGGCATAAGTGGACATATAAGAACAGATGTGTCTGCGCATGTGTTTTTAATGTGTAAAGAACAAAAGAACTGAAGCTGCTCACATCTGGACCTTCACTGATGTTGCATATCATCATTTAAGGGCAGAACAGAATTGAAATATCCTGTATTTATTCACATCTGAAGGAGATCATCGTGGATATGATTTTTTTTGTTTGTTTCAGCATCCCAGTTCACATACTATCCATCCTAAATGGTATGCAAGTAGTGCATTTAAAATGACAATTAAGTATTTTATAGTTGTAACTGAAATAGTAATTTTTTTTAATAAAATAAAGATTTTTAGAATATGATATACAAGAAAATACTATTTCAGTCTTTCTACTTCAAATTTTTATTTTTAATTCAGTGTTACTTGCTGTTACTTTGTAATTAATTGTGAAATGTACAATTAGTTCACAATAAAGGGACACTCCACTATTTTTGAAAATAGTTTTCATTTTCCAACTCCCCTAGTTTAAACAGTTGAGTTTTACCGTTTTCGAATCCATTCAGCCGATCTCCGGGTCTGGCGGTAGCACTTTTAGCTGTAGCTTAGCATAGATCATTGAATCTGATTAGACCGTTAGCATCTTGCTCAAAAATGACCAAAGAGTTTCTATATTTTTCCTATTTAAAACTTGACTCTTCTGTAGTAGAGAGTAATTCTGTACTCTCATTCCGGCATAATAATCAAGGAACTTTGCTGCCGTACCATGGGTGCAGCAGGCGCAATGATATTACGCAGCGCCTGAAAATAAGCTTATTAGAAGTTACCTAGCTGGGGACTATTTTCAGGCACTGCGTAATATCATTGCACTTGCTGCACCCATGGTACGGCTTGACGGAAGTTAGCCTATTTTCAGGCGCTGCATAATATCATTGTGCCTGCTGCACCCATGGTACGGCAGCAACATTCCTTGATTATTACGCCGGAATGAGAGTATAGTTCCTAGCCATATCGGCCTAGAAAATCACAACTTTTCATTTTCCGTCTGTCTTAGTACACGATGTAACTACAGAAGAGTCATGTTTTAAATAGGAAAAATATAGAAACTCTTTGGTCATTTTTGAGCGAGATGCTAACGGTCTAATCAGATTCAATGATCTATGCTAAGCTACAGCTAAAAGTGCTACCGCCAGACCCAGAGATCGGCTGAAAGGATTCGAAAACGGTAAAACTCAACTGTTTAACTCTAGGGGAGTTGGAAAATGAGCTTATTTTCAAAAATAGTGGAGTGTTCCTTTAAAGAGAAAGCATGTCAACATCAAAGATTATGTAATTTTTTTTAAAGAAATGTTCTTATTTATTTCCCTACAGTGGCATTCAAGCTTTTAAATGATAACAAACAGTTGTTGTTGATCAAAGTCAATTTAAGTTACAAGCATACATCTTTATGACCATTCTCTCATTATTTTCTTCCATTTCCCCCTAATTAATAGACTAGTGAAGAAAGTGGCATTTATCGAGGTGTTGTCTGACAGGCTTTGAAGAGCCAAGAGGAGTGTGTCTGTCCCGTGAAGGTAAACCATCTAATTGGCCAATGAGAGTGTGTGTTTGGGTGAGCGAGTGTTCATATCTATTTCTATTTTCTTAAGGCTCAGACAGAGAGCTTTGTTTGTTTGTTTGTCTGTCTCTTCCTCCTCCTCTTCCTCTGGTGTTGACTGCTGCTCTGGTTCTGGTCCGGACGCTCATCTTTCTGTCTAATTATAGCTCTCGGTGTGTGAGGGGAAACATGCAGGGAGTCATTCCAGGATAGTTTTGTGTGTGGACATGGAAACTGAAAATGAATCCTTGCAGTGCTCATGTTAGATAATTATGTTACAATGACATTTTTATGTGGAATTATTGTCAATTTTTGAAATGAAGAAACCTTGTTTTGTGTTTGGCCGCATACAGGAAACCGATTAGGCATTAGCCGTAGGGTTAATCTGATTTTTGACTCCATGTGGATGCCGCTGTGATTCCGTTCCTCTGCTGGTTTTGATCTAAAGAGATCCGCCTCAGGATACTCTGTTGCTAATGAAAAGTCAAATGTTTTTTCATTTCATGTTTTCATGTAAAATGAAGGACTGTTGGCCGGCTGATTCTGAGCTCTGAGCGTGTGTCTGTTTGCTGAAGTCAGGATGTCTGGCCACTGGAGCGCAGTGTTTCTCTACCACACACTGAGCCTTCGAATGCTGCTCCGCCAAACCTTTAGGGAATAGGCTTTTGTTTGATTTTTGGTTAAAAGATGGATGCACTTTTGCATTATTCTCTGAAAGTATTCAGTATGATTTCACTTATCAAGTCAGGAAGGCAATACAACTCCAAAAAAAAAAAAAAAATCTTTTTTTTTTTTCAATC
>NW_015538053.1:240209-243088 GCF_001515605.1 Sinocyclocheilus anshuiensis | reverse complement strand
AAAACCCCAAAAAAAAAAAAAAAATCTTTTTTTTTTTGCAATCACCAAAAAATATGACCTAATAATCTTTTGTTGTGAACAATCACTGCAATTAGTTCAATGAAAAGTGAGTCAGTTAACAAAATGATCTGGCTGATTTGGTAATATGGGTGTCATTTTAAAATATTTATATCTTAGATAAAATGCTTTAATAAAACATTAGCATACATGCTGGGGATAAAATTGTATCAAATTGTGTGAGTATTATTAGAGGGGAAAAGATCTGATTCATCGTTTGGAAAAATGAGGATATATTTCTTTGTGAAATTCAGTGAGATTGAATCAGTGGTTGTTTGATGACATATTTAAGGCATATTATCTTTTGACATTTTGTGTCATTATTAAAGGCCTGGCTTGTACAGTCCACACATATGGCAATTATGAAATTCCCGAACCTTGCCAAATTTGCATAGATATTAATCATGACTTTTATGAATCTGTAGATCAGTCTCAGCTCTGCAGTATTTTGCTGTAATAGAGTGCTATGTGAGAATGCTGCTTTTCTGGCCGGTTCTTATTAGTAGGGAAACACTTACTGTCTGTATCTCAGAATCAATACTCTGAGGAATCCAAGTGCCTGCTTTTATAGCAGATTTGAGTCAGACCATTAAAAACTCATGACTTTTCACAAATCCAGAAATAGCTGCACATTCAACTCAGCGGGCAGCTATTTTATTTTATTTTATTTTAATACTATTTTTTTTTACTTTGTTTTAATAATACTAGTTTAAATATTCGCAAATCCAGAATAAAAAAATATTTTTTATTTACAAATATATATTTTAATAATATGACTTTATTTTAATTTACAAATATATATTTTAATAACACTACTTTATTTTAATTTATTTTAATGTAGTAATAATAATACTTTATTGAACTTTTCCCAAATCCAGAAATAGCTGCACATTTAGATCAGCTGTTTTTTTGTTTTGTTTTGTGTTATCTGAGTTTAAGTGTGTCCAGTGGAGATCATGATGTGTTCTCTGTCGGTCATATCCTGTGTGAAGTAATGAGGCCAGGTTTATGGCTGCTCTGCTGCTGTAGGACTCTTGTGTTGCACTGTGACTTACGGCCTGTGCTTTAGTTTTGGACAGCGCCAGACTCTGTGTATTTCATTACAACCAATGACTCTTACCTTTTGATGCATCAGCATTTTTCATAGGAGCCCACAGGCCCATGTTGGATACAATGCCTTCATTTCCAGTTGAAGCAAAGGTTTAGTATTTCTTATTGTTTCATCATCTGTCTAGCTATTATTTCTTTCTTTGTTAAGCTAACTGTACTTTCCCAAGAAATCTCCCTCTAATTAAAGTTGCAGTAAGTCATTTTTTCGCACACTGTAGTAAAAAGTATTTTAATACATTTGATAAACATATAAATTTGGCAAAATGATGCTGACTCACATTGTCACCCCTTTATTCCGGTAGCCATGTTGAGATCACGTGACCAACTTGACTTGCAATTCAAGTTAATAAACACTAAACTGCAAAAATGATTTATTGATGTTTAAAACATACTCCAATAAATGTTATTGGAGTATGTTTTGCAAGAAAATACTAGTTCAGCAGTGTTACTTGATGTTTCTTTGTAAATTTTACGAGCAATTTCTGAAGCAAATCAAACACCATTTTTTTTTCAGTCTAACTGCAGAAAAACGTGTTTAATTTCAAATGTATGAGTATCCTAAACGGCTTCAAGAGTAAACTGAGGTCACAGTGTGATTTTGAGCTCTCCAAATAAGGTCAAAATGCACCTTCTCTTTAGGGGTGCGCCGATCCGATATTCAGTATCGGTATCGCTCCGATACTGCCACTTTCTGCTGGATCGGGTATCGGTCAAACAAGACCGATCCAAATCCGATATTGTGTGTATACTATTCTGTGTTATTGTTAAGCCCCATGAAAGGCACAAAAACATTATAAAGCACCATAAAGTTTCCTTGCACTATATTTCAAGTGTTCAGAAGCCGTTCCATAGTTTAATGTGAGGTACAGATGAATTTTTAAGTCGTTAAATTCAAGTTCTCGTAAACCCTTCTCTCCGCTGCGGCTGTCAGTCATCCTCCATTCAGCATTCAAACTGTGCGTCGCATTCGGTTACGACAGTCAAGACGATAAAACTCTCTCTAAGATGATTCACTGTTCCTATTATTATACTTGATCTGTAGATAAAGATCAGTTTATCAGACTTTATCTTGCTGGAGTTTAGTGCTAATTCTAAATCATGTTACTTTCTACCGGGTGTTTGTTAGAGATCACTACACTGGAGTAGAGAGCACTATGAATTGTTCTTCACGCGCACAGTAACTGAAATTTAAATCTGTTAAAAGAAAAGGCTCAATAAACTATCGCACAGATATAATACACTACGCATCAATGTATCTTCCCTTTGTGCTTTGAACTTCTCTATGCTGCGCGCTGTGACTCTGTGTTGCTTCAAGCACATCATTCTACGCACGGGATGCGCATAAGCGCTTTGTGCTGCTCTGTATTAGAGCCTTTCATGTTATAATACTTTTGCTCAATGAAAGATTGTTACAGTTTTTCTCGATTGCTAACACACTATAACTGATTCATTTGGCCCAATTTTCCAAACCATTCATACAGTTCTCGAAACAAGGACACGTTTCTCAAAACTTTTAACACATTTCACCTGCTTGCACACACATTCCAATTTGCTGAGTGTTTTCGGCAAAACTCTACACAAAAGCGCCATAATTTTGCACAGGTTTAACCATGTTTTCATTCAGAAAACACAAACACACAATATAATTAACTCGAGCATCAAAAAATGAACTCAGACAGCACACATTTATCCATGTGTGAACATTCAGTAGC
>NW_015538053.1:220675-220926 GCF_001515605.1 Sinocyclocheilus anshuiensis | reverse complement strand
AATTCTGACTTTATAACTCGCAATTGCGAGTTTATATCTCACAATTCTGAGAAAAAAAGTCAGAATTGCGAGAAAGAAGTCCGAATTGTGAGATATAAACTCATTGCGAGATAAAAACTCGCAATTCTGACTTTTTTATTGCGAGTTGCGAGTTTATATCTCACAATTCGGACTTCTTTCTCGCAATTCTGACTTTTTTTCTCAGAGATATAAACTATAAACTCGCAATTGCGAGTTATAAAGTCAGAATT
>NW_015538053.1:199998-220488 GCF_001515605.1 Sinocyclocheilus anshuiensis | reverse complement strand
GTGAGTTTATATCACGCAATTCTGACTTTATTTCTCAGAATTGCGAGTTTATATCTCACAATTATGACTTTTTAAGTCGCAATTGCGAGTTTATACTCGCCTGTCAAAATAGTCCATGTATTTGACAGGCTGCCTCATTACTGTGCTATAAATGTAAAATAAATGTATTTAATTTATTGCATATATTTATGTATAATTATATTTACTTGTTTTTCATGAAGACATAACTGAGCGAATGACACTTAATGACAGTTGTCATAAACATGCATAAAACCTCCTTCATATTCATGACATGTGTCATGTCATGATTATGAAGGTGTCATGTCACCCCCCTTCAAGTAAAGGTGTCTTATGCACACCCCTTCAAGTAAAGTGTTACCAAAATTATTGTGAACTCATAATTTTTGTAGAGTAACTTTTGCTGCTGAATTATCCACTAACCTAG
Source organism: Sinocyclocheilus anshuiensis (assembly GCF_001515605.1). NCBI lineage: Eukaryota > Metazoa > Chordata > Actinopteri > Cypriniformes > Cyprinidae > Sinocyclocheilus > Sinocyclocheilus anshuiensis. The sequence goes on along the minus strand of NW_015538053.1, from coordinate 220,043 downwards.
TTTATAATAGTATTTTTCTCATAGATTATGATTATATATTTTTTAATTTGTTATTTTTCTTTATAATGAAGTTGTCTATATTTAGTAGATTGTGTGTAACACACAAAGGAGTGATGATCAGGTCAACACACTGAGGTATAGAAATAAAAATAAAAAAATTGCTGGTATCGGATCGTTATCGGTATTGTCCGATACTCAGAACTTTTGGTATCGGATGGGGATCGATTCTGAAAAAATGGTATCGTGCCACCCCAACTTCTTTTAAGATTTCTTTGTTGAAATTAAAAGGAACAATCAGTTCAGAATTGTAAATGTAAGCTTGAATGATTTTTCATAATGTGACCTTGGCTTTGGCAATGCATGATTGTTGTTCTGATAACATCTTTATTTCAGTGTGTTCATCTTTGTTTGTGTCACTGCATTTTTTTTTCTTCATAATGTGATGCAGTTCTTTCTTTCAAAGTTAAATCAGTAGATACCCACAGGCATAGAGGACTGATCATGATAGTGCACAGCTCAGATTCCTCCACTCTTCTGGATCTCATAAGGGTTCTGCTGATCATGGCATGATGTTGATAGCATTCAATAATTTGTTTGTGAATGGCGCTACAGTAGATTGTAGGGGTGTAACAGTTCGGTACATTTTCGAAAAAGCAGGGGGGGAAACTAAACACAAAATTTCTTCTTTTTTTTCTTTTTCATTAAAGGTGCTGTATGTAATGTTTTGAAAAAATACCATAATATGTTTGCAGATATTTAGGAAACATGTTCACATACTTGTTTCTCCAAAAAAACAACAACACTACAGTCAGTTATTTAACTATGAAATGTGCGTTCTATGTCGGAATGTCTGTTTTTGTTTTGGTCTGTGTGATTCCGCCTACTTCCGGTTTACCCAATAGGATTTCAACACCCCGGGTTGCCAGTTGCAGCATATTTCAGCCATAGAAGCCAGCATACAAACTAGATCAGAGATCGCAGATTCTACCCGACATAAAAAGCATCATCATCCATCTGCAAAGCTCAATGACCAGAGATATATTATTAAACACGGATAAATCAACTCATCACCTTACACTGTAAGGCTCGTTGGCTAATATTGTCAGTTGCACTCGTTTATTGTTGCATCTGGCAACCCGCGTGAGCATCAAGTCTTGAGGGGTGGGAGAAACAACGCTCTCCAATATTTTGAATTTAGACTGCAGTACCATATAAAACACTAGCTGTCAATATTACTGCACCTTTAAACTGTGAACAAATTGTGGTTCTGTCTTTAAATATTATTATATTTAACATTTACTTAAGGAATAAAAATCAGCTAATGCTGTAAACTATATAGGGAGTCCTATTACTTGCACATTAGTATTAACAATATTAATGGTTACAATAAATAACAGAACCCAAACTATTAAATGAAATTGGTATTTATTTTTAGATATAGGCTAATAATCAACAATAAAATATAAAATTGTATTTAAACAAATTTTGACAGTTTTTTTACATTTATTTCTAAATCTAATTATTAAATTAGGTTTCTACTCCCATTCTTTTTTAAATATAGGCCTTTACACGGTGGCCTTCATAACTTGTTTTCATGGTAAGATTTTTTAAATGTGTTTGAAAGAATCTCTTATGCTCTCCAAAGCTGCATTTATTTGTTAAAAAATATAGTAAAAGCTAATATTTTTTAAATATTATTTCAATTTAAAATAACTGTTTTCTGTTTTCATATATTTTCAAATGTAATTTATTTCTGTGATGCAAAGCTGAATTTTCAGCATCATTACTCCAGTCAGAAATTATTCTAAAATGCTGATTTGCATATTTAAATGCATTTTAATTTTATGCATTTGATTTTAATGCATCCTTGCTGAATAAGAGTATTCATTTCTTTAAACAAACAAACAAACAAACAATTTTACCTACCCTGAACTATTGTACTGCAAAATTGGGATCATAAAAGAACAGCCTGAAAATATGTGATATGAAAATAATGGCACTAGTATTCATGTTGGCTTGCATAGAATGGACAATATATATATATATATATATATATATATATATATATACAGAGAGAGAGAGAGAGACAGTGAAACAGACGTTATATACTGTAGGAAGGGGTCGGAGGGTCCATTCATACAAAACTCAGGCCTGGACTATAATTTGTGCCTGACAATCTTCAGTTTCTTTGAGGAGATTGACACAAAAAATTCCTCCAAAGTGATTTGTCAAGGGCCTGTTCAAAAATCACACCACCTCCAGACACCAGTGTGGCAGGAAGATGAATCTGGTGATATTTCGTACAAAACCTCCCTGTGATTATGTTCACTTAGGAAGGAGCAATATAGATAAGGATGGAGGGAGAGAGAGACATGCAATTTTTAAGTGTTTTGATCATTAGTATCCATGGGAAACATCACAACATATGCAGGACTGAAAAGGTTATGAATCGTTTGAATTCAATGCATTTATTAAGTTATCGCTTGCTTCCTCCATGCATTTTGTTTGTTTAGTAGAAATGTGTTTAAAAAGATCTGTTTTAAAAATGAACTCTTGACTAACTTGACTAAATCAAACAGTCACAATAAACAAAACTGTAACAAATGAAGCTGAGACATAACCATGCACGCACTAAGTGTGTAATATGCATGACTCTATGCATGTTTAAACACAACATTAGCTCAATAAACAAATTTTTAAAGAGACAATTTGGCATTTTATAGCGATACCTTGACCTTTTGTGTTTGTGCATCTGATCTCTTCATGTTAACCACATTCCTAACTTCAAGCTCACATGTTATAGACTAAGCCCCAAAGCAAAGGTGGTCATTAGACATATACTTTAAAGCAAGGGGTGTTTAGTCAGGGCAGGAATGCTTTATTATAAGCCTTGTAAATCAAACCAGACTTTCTCCTCTTCAGCCTGAGGATGTATTTTCTTGAGAAATACACAATTTCAATTTTTTTTGTAAATTGAAATTTACAAAAAACCACAAAACCAGTCATAAGGGTCAATTTTTCGAAATTGAGATTTATATGTAATCTGAAAGCTGAATAAATAAGCTTTCTATTGATGTATTGTTTGTTAGGATAGGACAATATTTGGCCGAGATACAACTATTTGAAAATCTGAAATCTGGGGGTGCAAAAAAATCAAAATATTGAAAAAAAAATTGCCTTTAAAGTTGTCCAAATGAAGTTCTTAGCAATGCATATTCCTAATCAAAAATTAAGTTTTGATATATTTACGGTAGGAAATTTACAAAATATCTTCACGGAACATGATCTTTACTTAATATCCTAATGATTTTTGGCATAAAAGAAAAATCAATAATTTTGACTCATACAATGTATTTTTGGCTATTGCTAAAAATATACCCAAGCGACTTAAGACTGGTTTTGTGGTCCAGGGTCACAAATGCTTAAAGTGATATACACTCACATGAGATGAATATTCCAGTCATATTAGCAACCTAGATAAAGCGATTTATTTTATTTATATATTTTATTTTATTTTATTTTATTTTTTGTGCATGATGCCTTGCAATGTAAAAGCAGCCTAATAGAGCTGTTTATACTATTAAATAATCAATGTTCATGACAGAGAACTGCTTTTAATTTATTTTCGTATTACTAATTTAGTTTTTCATTACTGACTGTTTACTAGAATAATTACTTGTGCATTGTTCACTTAATTAAAAAAATATTCAAACAGCTACATACCATTGTTTTAAATTATTTTTTAGTATTTTTATTAATATTTCACTTTTTAGATAGCATTCAATAGCACATTGTTTGTAATAGAACAATGATGTGGTATAGAAATTGTGTTCAGAAATCATGATTTCACACATAAAACATGAAATAAGTTTTGCATTTAAAATACATAATATTAAACCGAAACATCTTAAATCAGTGACCTACTTCATTGCATTAAGTTTGTGCTATTAATATCAAATGTACAGAATGGAAAACTATAGAGTGAAATTCAGATATTTAAATTTTATGCCTGTATCCTGTGGAATTTAATACAGTCGTTCTGCTTTATGTGGAATTTGACTGTCCATCAAAACTCTGTATAATAATGTCATTAAAATTTTCCAGGTTTTTTTTTTTTTTTTGAGCCGGCAGTTATTGGAAACTCTTGCATGAGGTCCAGTGTGACTTTCCATCAGAAGTATTTGGTGCTTGGAGCCATACACCTGTGAAACACATTCACATTCAGAGGATTCTCCTGTAGTTCTGTCTTTTAACCCTGTAAAGCCTGACATATGAAATATCGAGGAGAAAAAATATGAGCAAAAATTTGGTGCAGTTGCTTATATTTATATGGCCATGTAAATCTTTTTTTTTTATAGAGATTTTTATAACACTATAAACCAAAAATGTATAGTTCTCAAATCTCATTGCTCAAAATCTGGATTTTGCAGCCAATAACTTATTAAATATTGTTCTGTTCCTCATACAAAGCTGTCGTAAAACTTCAGAAGAGTCATTTTAGCTACTTCTAGGACTGTGTCCTTCCTCATTCACGTTTATTCTGTTTAAAAGAGCAGCGTGAACGTTCTGCTAAACACAGGAGAAAGAAAGCCATGCAGATTTGAAAATGAAGTGAGGTGTAAATCATGACAGAATTCATTTTTTGGGTGAAATATCCCTTTAATGTGTCTGTCACATGCTCTGCAGAAGTCTTTGCAGTTCAAGAACATCCAGTCTCTCAAAGCTAGACGCCACGCTGCTTTCAAATAGCAAAGCTGTCACTGTCAAGCCAGTGCTGTTCTCTCCAGGCACTCATGGTTGTCAAGTTTGTCTTTGTCTTTTTTTAATTGTAGGGCGGCCTTTCATCATAATTCCCTCAAAAGGGAGAACACACACAGAAAGCATGTGATCTGAGCACTGATAGAAGATGTGTAACTTCATCATATGTATTTGTTTGTGAAATCTCTTTTATTTATTGTCTTCTTTATCCTCATCTTCACCTTTCAGAAGCAAGCATGGCCCGATCACAAGAGGGAATGCAAATGCCTCAAGCGTCTCCAGCCAAGGATCCCCACCGACTCCGTCCGCCTGCTTACGAGGACCATCTTCAAACTGGTATGTGACATCAGAACCCCTGCTGTATCAGGACCACTTCAGACCCGTTCAAAGAGTGTTTCGCCTTTAAAACTGCCACAGGGCTGTTACACCTATTCTGTCTCTTTCCAGCTCAGCCAAACAGAAAGTGACCAAGAGGAGCTATACTCGATAGCTGAACACCAGTCACGTAAGTTTATGTTTGATTGTATTGCAGTGCACTGACACAAGGCAAACGTCTGTTGCTATATTGTATTTTTCATGACTGGAATGCTGTGCTGACCAATTAGCATCCAGGTCTGGATTTGATTTATAAAACCATATACAATGTTGTTTGTAAATGCCTTAGAGAAAATGGGATTTTGATAATACAGCCTGAAAATAAATAAATAAATCAATCTTTGCACTGATCAGGGAGGAGACAAATTCTGAAAACATATTTTATTGAATAAAAAAAAGAAATAAATGAATCAAAGTAAAGTAAAAAATAAATAAAAAACAGAACATTTTAAATGTTCTGAAAAAAGTAAAACATCTTTAAAAACAACGTCTTAAAAAATATCTTAATGGTGAAAAAACATCCTAAAAAAGAAATAAATGAATTAAAATAAAATAAAATGAATGAATGAAAAAAATCAGAACATTGTAAATGTTCTAAATTTTTTTAAAACATCTTAAAAAACAACATTTTAAAAATATCTTAATGTTGAAAAAATATCCTAATAAATTGAAATAAATGAATTAAAATAAAATAAAAAATGAATTAAAAAAAATCTGAACATTGTAAATGTAAATTGTAAGAGTTTTTCTGCAAGGAAATACAATAACTACTTATAAACCATCTCTAAACTGTGTTCTAATTCACTGTAATATATATATATATATATATATATATATATATATATAAAAAATGTTGTAAGTTGTAAATAAAACAAAGATTATTGGAATATATTTTACAAGACAATACTATGTTAGTCTTTGTACTTCAAAATTTCACGTTTAATTTAATTGTTTGTGAAAGCAAGTGATTTTTTTAAAGTGTTGGTCTGTTGTGTACAAACCTTGATTTGTAAAGCTATAAAGGTGCTAAATAAGACCCAATAAAATCTTTAATAAAAGAAACCTGAGCCAAATTTAATCCAGTAATCAGGCATCACTCCTGACTTTCATGTGTATTTATTGCCAATATTATGTACTCCAAAATAATTTCTGGTCTGCACTGGTAATTTCATGTTACTTCAATTTAATAATACCAAGAAATTATAAGGATTTATGCCGATATTGTCCATAACCCCACTTTTGAAAGTTGTCTTTCAGGCATCATAGAAATGGACAATGTCTATTGTCGTTTCAAAAACCTGACTTTTTTCCTTTAAAAAAAAAAAAAAAAAGATATACGGAATAAATGGCTTGTTAATGGATGGCAGTAAAAAGCACTAACTTATCCTGTGAGGTTGAAAAATTTGATTTCCTATGATGGAAGGTGAATAAATGTCAGATCCTGGCAGGAGTTTATTGTACCATTATGAATTTTCCTTTCTTTCTTGGGTCGGACCCTCTGTGAAACCTGCCCCGCGGCCCCCGGCTTTTCAAAAGTAATTGCCTATTTTGTGACAAAGAGCCTTGGACTTCTTTTTGGCCCCACTCTTTTCTATTCAGTCATAAGTAATGTGCAGCCATTAGAGAGGTAATCCTGCTGATGGTCCTTATGGAAGCAGTCAGCACCCTATCTGAACTTGTGCTTTCTCATCACACTAACGGCCTTATGAGATGCCACTCGCTCTCACCTCAAAATCAAGGTCACATCAGCTCTTGTATTATTTCAGGAAATCCATCAGCTCCTCATTTTTGCGGCTGTGCTGATTTACGTCGAGATTCATATGTAGACCTGTTCCTTTAGACAAACAGAAGAACATTTCACTTGATCGCTTTCCTTCATGTGTCTGAGTGATTTGAGTTGGTGGCCGACCAGTGGGTTTTTTCAGTGGCTGATATAGAATTTAATCCTTTTATGCTGTATTTTACAGTTTAACGGTAGCAAATGAGACATGCAAACTTGTAGAAATTAAAGGAATCATTCATCCAAAAATTGACCAAATAGGTTTTTACGTCTATTATAAGTGGTCGTGAGACATTAATGAGACATTAAATCATTACTTATTGTATGTTCCCATTTAAATTATGAATTTGCGTTTTCATTGCACATTCAAGAGAATGAAATCACCACTTCCAGGGCAAATTATGGTTAAATAGAAATGAACGTTGTAGCCACTGTGGATCTTTATTAAATACAATCATTTATTTGCTGTTTAGAGCATGTTAGAGAGACAATTTATTCAGAAAATGCGTTTCCATTGTAGCATACACCTCCGTTCAAAAATTTAGAGTTGGTATGTTTTATAAATGTTTTTGAAATAAGGCTGTAATGCTCACCAAGGCTGCATTAATTAGAGCAAAATACAGTCAAAACAGTTATGTTGTGAAATATAGAAATATAGTTATTTTAAATTGTAGTAAAATTCTACGATGTATTTTATTCCTGTGATTGCAAAGCTGGATCACTTTTCACATGATTCTTCAGAAATCATTCTAATATGCTGATTTGGTGTTTAAGAAACGTCTTATTATTATCGATGTTGAAAACAGTTGTGCTGCTTAATAGTTTTGTAATGCATTTTTTTTTAGGATTCTTTGATGAATAGAAATGACAAGAATTAAAAGAACTGCATTTATTTGAAATAGAAATCTTTTGAAATAGAAAACATTTATAAGTCTATATTGTCACTTTTGATCAATTAAATGTATCCGTGCTGGATAAAAGTATTAATTTATTAATACTTAATACCTAATAAAAAAAAAAACATTTACTAACCTTAAACTTTTGAATAAAAAATGTATCCACCTCAGACAGACTTATATTTGTTTTATGTTCTTTTGGGAAGTTCTATTTGCATATTAATTTTCCATTCAGCATTTTTATGTGATATGCCAAAAAATGCATAAAAATAGATGTATGGAAACCCAGGTAAACACATCAAACCTGGCTTAACGTCTCGATGCTGCACTTTTGAATTAAATGCAAGTGCAAATCAGATTTGAGACCTATTTCAAAAGCAAACATTTTTGGCGAATAACTGCATTTCTTCACACAAAGCATAATATGGCTTCAGAAACCTTATGTGCATTTTTGGAGCTCAACAGCCCTAGTCACCATTCATATTCATTGTACGGAAAAGAGCAGATTCTATATTGCAAAATAGCTCCTTTTTTGTTTCAGAGAAGTGTCTGGAACAACATAAAGATGCGTAAATGGTCACAAAATCTTCATTTTGGGGCGAACTATCCCTTTAAAGAGACCAACACCTGCTTCAGGCTCATAATTCTACACACATTCAACCTCTCATGCTCCTGAGAAGTGGGAAGTGTGCGGATCCGTCTGCCATCCAGCATGTTATTTTCTTCTCAGGAGAGGTTTCAGACCCCACCGGCGCTCATTTACTGCCTGCTATTTGTTCATTTTAACAATCGACAATCTATGTATAACTTTTAGAAATAAATCATGACTACCCAGTGAACAGATTTGAATCATTTCAGTTTGATCAGCTAGCCTAAGCACTGTGATTTTGTTCAGTTTTGGGGAGATACAATTTTCAAGGAGATGATAAAAGGCACCACACGTGGTGAAGACGTATCAGATTTATGTGTTGAATCTGCAGAGTTGTACTACTGCGTGTGTCTGTGTTTATGATGCTGAATGTGTGTGTGTATGAGCGAGAGATGCGAGCTGTGAGCTGTAGCCGTGGGTCAAGCGTTCGCTCTGTCTGCCGCAGCAGCAGTGAACACACTGAACTTCATTGATGGTGCGTTTGGAGATAATGGATCAGAGCAGGAAGGTTAATGAAAAGGCCCATATGTTTGGCAAAGCCGACATAAATCACACATCCAGAGTTATACTTCCAAATACACGCTTTAATGCTACAATCAGACCTCTTTCTTTTCAGGTATACTCTAAAAACCCCACTTTCAGACATCCATTTTACTGGTACAGCCAGAAAATATGAAGCTGTCTGAATACACACTCAAAAACCGCCCTAATGAGAGATGCAAAACTGCTTTTTGATTTGTCTTCATTGGCTAAAGACACACCAACAGGTGAAAACAAACACACACAAACCTTTTATTCTCCTCTGGTTTCTTATTGTGCGTTTTGGCTCTTTTGTGCTTCATCCTCGTTGATCATCATTAGTCTTTTTCACAGCTTGTGTTGGTCCAGCTCAGTGTTGTTGTTTTATATGCCACTGTCACCAATAGTGTAGTATGTGAACTTTTTAATGTAAATTAGGTTTAATTCTGTTTTTGTTTTTCTAGTCTTGACATTATTTATTACTGTACCCAGTGTAATTTATGAACCGCTACAAGAATGATGCATTTTCATTGAAAATAACCTTTAAATACCCAAGTTTTGCAGGTGGAACTTTGGGACTATCATCTAGTCTAGTCTTTTGGACATGGTTATCATTATAGATATACAATACCATACAATATTATTGCCATATTCATGTATGTTCCACATTTATAACAATCAGTCCAAAACAGAGCTAATGTAAAGGAAACCAGGCTGATTGCATCAGAGACGGCAGAGAGAGCAGAGACTCCCATTGCATTTTCAGTGAATTATTAATTCCAGGGTGTTTCGCTTTAAAACACGAGCTCTGTCATCTCTTGTGATTGTCTCTGAAGAGCGCGAGCCCTCACGCGTCGCGCTGTGTGAAATACAAACTGAACAGAACAGAACGTCTTAATGTGTTAAACAAGATAAATGGTGTATGCTTAATTTCATAAAGTGTGCGATTAATCGCGATTAACCCTTTCTCTGTGATTTATATAAATATGTGATATATCTATGTATATCTGTGATTATTACATATATATTAGTTTTAGTAATTTTAGTACTTCATCTTTAACTGCTTTATTTCAGTTAATGATTCAGAATGAATGGTTTTTAGTAGTTTGATTTAATTAACAATGATAACACTGATTCCGACACACTTCAAACCCAGGAATACAGTGTTTTCTGAGTGTGTAGTACCATGTTTTTGAACATTTACAAAGATAATACCATGTTTTTGAACATGCCATGTTTGTTTGTTTTTTAGATATGTACCATGTCAGTACTGTTTTTAGACGTACTGTACTGTATCACTACAATGACTATGACTTTGAATACTATGTCTTTAGTCAAGTACCATGGTAATACCCAGGGTATTTTACCCATTAGGCAAAGGTAGGTGACCGCCTTGGGTGCATCTGAAGCTGTAATTAAGTATTGAGAAACAGTGTGTATTATATGTTTATAATTGTTTTAAATGCCGCTTACTCATTTATGAGAAGGAACCAAGTAGAGTACACATACGCAGTTTTTTGGTTGATATAATCCTTAGGTGTGTACATGTATAATTGCCTTTTCATTATTTTTTTCAGTTTTATTTAAATTTGTAGTTAAAAAAATTGATTTTAAAGTTTAGAATTAGACAGCGTTTGCACACAGGCTTACGCTGGTAACTCATCAGTGGACTTTCGTCGTCAATATAGGCTATATTTTTTCACACTTTTCTCATTCTCACTAATTCAAGGTTTTATATAAATGAATCTCTGAATGGAACCAACTGTCTTCAGAAAAGTTTCGATGGCATTTTCATTTTATCTGATAAAGTAGCGTTTATGAGAGGAGCTCTGCTTTGTTTACAGCCGTTACCAGGGAAACCGCTATATTTCTGACGTTCCAAAAGCGCCTCCTACTGGCAGAGAATGAATGTTCATTTTCAATAATCCAGTCTGTAGTTTTTGTTCAGACCAATGCGAAAATCCACCCACATAACCCCGTTTTAGTACCTTGTTTGTATTGTTTTTTATACATATATCATGTTAATACTATTTCATGTTATATCATGTTAATACTATATTTTTGCTCATGTACTATGGTAATACTATGATTTAATAAGAAAGTAATATGCTTTTGGAAACTTATCTTTAAAACTCAATGCTTTTAGTATAGCATAATGTTTTATGTTTTTGTTTCTAACAAAACAAAAAAGTTTTTGCTCGTTAGCAGGAGCATTCATATGTATCGCTGTTGTCAAATGTTGAAAGCGCTGTGTTCTGTGTGTGTAGATCTAGCAGACATGAGCGAGGAGAAGAAAGAGGGCTTGGGGCACCTCTGCACGACGCTGCAGGTTTATCTCGGAGAGGAGAACGGCGATCTGTCTCAGCTTCCGCCCGGCCTCGACCCCATCAGCCTCCTCGCCAGAGTAAGTGTCCTTTCATTGTCATCTCCGGCAGTCGGCAGGGGTCGCGCTGTCAGATCTCACGCAGCGTTGCTAATGGTGTCAGCATGCCACGTCGAGCCTCGGTTATCTCTGTTATCTCGGTTATCGTCCCATCCTCACATCACCTGCTGTAAACCCATGCTGCTATTTTTTTGTCTTTTCTCCTTCAAACAAGGAACAAGTTGTTCGTAGAAGCTAAATTAAGCCATTTCTTGTTCAAGGTTGAATTTTATTTTAAGTTTCAGAAAATAGTCCTAAAAGATTCAGTGGAATCGAACCAGATCCAGAATCACTTAATTCCTGACAGTTTGCCTCCAAAAAGGCCCGTTCCATAATTTTCTGCCGTTTTCTTCGTGGACGCCTGAGGTGCATGCTAACGTACTAGTTTATTTACAGATGTGTCAGTGAGATCGCTTGTTTGGATTCCTGTGAGAGTAGATTTTATTTGCTTGTTTACCGACCATCACTCTGTACTGTAATTGTGAACACGTTGAGTGAAAGATGCGTTTCAGGGTGAACATGGTCATCTTCTCTTCAGGATTGCATGTAAACACAGAAGGGGTTGCGCATCTGGCCTGGGACAAACGAATGCCTGTTGCATGTGAACACAAACACCTGTTTTATATGAGAGACAGCCAGCAGCCATCTTTCTCTTATAAAGCATCAAAGACCCAAATGTGGATCTGATGAGCATTTCTAATCCAACACTAAACACCACAGCAGGGCAAATCTCGGGTTATGTAAAACACGCACAGATGCTCGAATTGAGAGCGTCCAATGCACTTTTGCATTTGTTGACCTCGATTTGCAAGTACTTTTTTTGGCAATCATACTGTAACATATTGTTTAGATCCCACAGTCATTGAAATCCTGGAAATATCAGTTATTAAATTGCATTTTCCTGGAAAAGTCGTGTCATTTTTTATTTTTTTTTACTCTAAAATATTTTATCCACTATATATTGTTCTTTTTTTTCACTTGTACTTGCTTTCAAGCCATAATGATGTTTGATTTGTGAGTGAGTCATTCTGTTGAGTTGGTTCTTTTGAATAACTGGTTAATCAGTGTCAATTATTCATTAGCTAATGAATCAAAATAATCCAGTATTCACAAATGACTGGAAAGATCACAGAAAATGTTGGGTTAATTTGTTGTATTTGTGTCATTCTATAGCTGGAGGTGTTTGTATGTATTTGTATTTTTTTTCCACCTTTGTTGCTTCTAGATGTGCATTAGAGAGATAAGTAAATACAGAATCTCGCCTATTTAACAAAAAAATTGTGTTTTTAGCTACTTGAGAGTGTTTTTCCCCCTGACAGTGTGTTCTGAACATCTTTTTGAAAAGAGGGAGATGTAAAGTAGATTAGAGAGTGCAAATTAAAATGTAGATGAACTGCACCAAATGCAGTTATTTCTTGTAGTCCACAATCAATAGTTTATTAAATTAATAGTTTACAAATATCTTTTTAAGTAAACTTTTCTCATATTCTCATATTTTTAACCTGTACATTAAAGTGTACATTTTCATTGCTATGGCTTGTCACTATTTCTTTTACCTACACAAAAGTGTGTTTGTGCTACTAATAGAGTATGTGATGAACAGTATATTCAGTTCCACCAGCATTTCATTGGACTTTTTCTGATATTTGCAGCCTTAATGACTGAATGTGCTGTTAACTAAAAAAAAATGTGGCGGTATTTGCTGCATTTTAGTGTTGTTTTGCAGTGAAAATCCTGATGTACTTGCTTAAGTTATGTTAGTGACAGTAAGGGTACAATTACCTTTTTTTCAGAAATAAATGTGAAAATAAGACAAAATGCACAGTGCCACAAATAATGCAGAGTTTGCCCGATTTTGTGTTGAATTCTGCATTTGTAAATTGGCAAAGTCCCGGAGGGACTTTATATTTGCCGACCAGAGGAGAATTGTTCTCCCAATTGGGTACTTTGGTTTCTTTTCTTCACTGTTTTCAAGGAGTTTTTCCCTTTTCCACTGTTGATCTTTGATGGCTTTTGCTGGTTTTAACAAAATGCTGCAACAATTAAGCTACAGTGAAATAATTGAATTTGTTGTACAATGGCTGCAGAAAGTATTTAGACATTAAAACTGTATGAAAGTATTGCATTAGATGGAAAAACTGTGACATATGAGCTCAGATTTTGTTGCATTGTTAAAATTTTATCAGAATTATTTAGGAAAAACTCTTTTGGGTCCAATGTATTGCTTTGCACTCAAATCATTACCTCTAGAATCCCTCAAGGAGAATTTCTTGTGGTAAAATCTATGGAATTTAATGAGCGGTTTATCAGTCTGTATCTCATGCAAGTCATTTATTGAATAGAGACTGAAGATTGAAAAGCATGTCAGAACTGAGTTGATGGATTGAGTTGTGACATTTTCTGTCAGACATATGAGGTAAAGAAACATCAGTATGGCTGTGATGGAAAGGAAATGCACCGGGACTCGCATATGAATCTTGTTGCCATAATGTGAATATCTCTCTTATTCAGTAATCATCATTCTCAGCATCTCTGCTCTAGATTTTGTCATGTAGACCTGCAGGTGGCAACAGGCTGATACGGGTCTGACCCAGATGCACGACGTGAACCGCTGCTCCACATAACACACCTCAAGGAAACGACACAGTTACTAGCTAAAGAGATTAAGTTTACTGTTTGATTAGAACAGTCTTATACACTGCCATTCAAAAGTTTAGGATCAGTACGCTTTTTAATGTTTTTTAAAAAAGTCTCTTATGCTCATCAAGGCTGCATTTTTTTCTTATCAGAAAATAAAGTAAAAACTGTAATATTGTGAAATATTATTACAATTTAATATAACTTTTCTATTAGGGATGTAACGATTACCGTTTTGATGATAAATCATGATCAAATTCCCCACGGTTAGTATTACCGTTTCATCTTTTAATTATCATTAAAACCGTATTAGATTACTGCGATTTGAACAACTCGTGATTAAAATATAATTTATTTCTGTGATGCAAAGCTGAATTTTCATCAGCCATTACTGCAGTCTTCAGTGTCACACGATCCTTCAGAAATCACTCTAATATCGATTTATTATCAGTGCTGGAGTGCTGTGTGCTGCTTAATATTTTTTTGAAACGGTGATACTTTTTTCAGTATTCCTTGATGAATAAAAAGTTAAAAAGAACAGCATTTATTCAAAATAAAAAAGTCTTTACTATCCCTTTTTATCAGTTTAACACATACTTGCTGAATAAAAGTATTAATTTCTTTAAAAAAAGAAAAAGAAAAAAACAATTACTTACCCCAAACTTTTGAACGGTAGTGTATATTGTTGCAAAAAAATTCTAAAAGATTTTTAAAATATGTCTATATATTTTTTGTTATTTTTATTATTTTAATTTTTTTTTTTATTTTGATTGAACTAAATTAAAATGAGAAAGGTTTCTTTGTCAACTACATCAAAATAAAATAAATTCAAGTTTTTTTTAATTATGTATTTTTATTTATTTAATTTGATGAGAATGAAAATGAGGCTGTGAAGGCTAGACATACAGTACATTCAGTTTATGACGGAATGGTAAAACACACCTGTTGTGATTTTTTTGTAGGCAGAATCCATTAATGCAATTATTAGTGAATGAAACCCGAAGTATTTTATCCTTGAGCACTTTACATGCATTACCTTTTACGATGGGTCATACTTGTTGATCTGGTAAACTTTTGTCTTTCCCTCTCACACATTCTCTCATTCTTCCATGCTTCATTAATGAGATGCAGTTAAATCCTGGATGAATATTTCAGTTTAGGTGTGGGTGGAAAACAAATGTGCAGACACAGGAAGAAGTGTGCTGGTTTTGACCCTGACTGCTGATAAATCTCTCTGTTCTGCATGAACTCCGCTCGTGAGAGTCGGCTCTTGGCCCGGCACTTCGTCTTTAACATTACAAACATGTTCAGCCGCATTAAACCAACACCCTGCCCATCGCCGAATCAATTAATCAGCGTGAAAACAAGCATCCGTGGCCCAAAAATGATTTCCATTTCAAATCAGACCGATATTCTGTGCCATTTGCTGAAACTAATTCCCTTATAATATTCAAAATGTATCCCTTACATGCAGTGGAAGTTCCTCGGGGGAATTTGGAATGTTTGTTGGCAGTGTAATTAATTAATTTATTCATATTAAGCAGGAATTACCCACGAACTGGAGTAGGTAGGAGGCAAAAACTCCAATTACAATAATCAAACTGAGTGAGGGACGTGTCGGAACATGTGAATTTAGATTAAAATCCAGATCTGGAGGGACATTCATTCATGCCATTCACATTCCAGAACTGAAGTGATTGTAACTGAAGTTGTAAGAGAATGCTAATGTTATTGTCCAGGGCTTTAGTGAATACAGTATTAGCTTCTGTTACTTTTTGCATATGTGTGTTATGAACTCAAAAGGGAGCTTTTCTGTGAAGCAAGTTTTTATAGTCAGACTGAACAGTTCTGATTTACTGAGCTGATGGGTTTTAAATATTCCTTAAGAAAGTGATTTGTGTCACAGCGATCTGTTAACAGCTTTATAATGAGAACTAGCTATAGTCCTATTTATAGCCGTTTTGTTGTCTGATTATTGATGCTTGCTCATTAAAGCAGCACTATGTAACTTTTTCTGTGTTCAAAATTTGCAAATTGTATATAATGAGCGAGTACATCATGAATTAATCTTCCAAACCGCGTTTTTGTCTTATTCCGAATCACTACGGTACACTTATAATAAGTACTTATATTTGGACTATTGTAGCCTGGTCGGGTCGTCACCGCTGCGGAGTCAAATCCAAAGAGATATTCTTTATAAAAGTTAAGAGTCAGCCACACCTACCTAAAACGGCTCGTTCTAACACGCCCCCACATATCTACCTCACTATGTGGGAAGATTTGCATAATGCCACCCAAATGTTCACGCAAAGAAAGAAGGCGTAACTTTTATTTGCAAAAAATCTTCACCTTTCCTCCTCAGTTTCACCCTGAGAGTCATATATGGATTAAGAGCAAAGGAAAGATGATTTGTTAGATGACATCTCTCCTCTGTCAGTGCTCTACAGACGCTGTCATTGAACATATGTTTCATTTCTGACTTTAAAGGAGCAGAGGTCAGAGGTCACACTGACAGGGCTCTGGGTGGTCTGGCCCTGGCACTTAATAAAAGAACCACATCGTTACTGTCATCTTCTATGCTTTTTCATAGCACCCACCAGTGACTCCAGGGTAATGTATGGATGTATGATTGTTTTCTGTCAGTCTGACTGTCATTTCACTTCAGGCTCTTTAGCTTTAAGCTCCATTGTTGGACAAATGTTGAAGTCATGCTGAAAATCCGTCTGTCTCTCAGTTTATTTCTCGTTAGATTAGTCTTGCAAAACATAAAGACAAAAACCTGGAAACCTTTATGATAACATGACAGATGGTTTATATACAGCTCTGAGTCTGCAGACGGAGACTAAACCATGAGTATCCAGAAAGTTTAATCATTACATTGCTGGGAACATTAAGGTCATTTTGCGCTCCAACCTCAGACAGTATTAAGAGATTTACTACTGTTTCCATGGTCCATCCATCCATCCATCCATCCATCGACTTATGATACACATTAATAAAATCAACATTAAGACTGAATTACACAGACTGCACCAACAGGGGGCAGCATGCTCTTAAATATATCTTATATATACAGTTTGCACATAAACAATTGCATATACCATTTGTTTTGTATGTTGGAACTCTTGGCCTTGAATGAAGGAACATAACTGCCTTTGTGTCCTCTGGCTATTGCTGGCACACTGGAGGTCCTGCTTCACAGTACACGGTGAATAGAGTAGTAAAGCCTCTTACTTTGACGTGTAAAGTGTGCGTGTTGGTGTCTGCATGTGTCTATTTTTCACATGTACATTCTTTGCAAGTGCTTGTTCAGGAATTGTCCATTGGAGTGTGATTGTATGTGTTAATTGAGAGTTTGTGTGTTTGTGGGAGCCACAAGGATACCTGAAATTAGCTAGCTACATTAGGACCAGCCAACAGTTCCCTTGAGGAGAACAGCTTAATAGACAAACTAAATTATGTATAAATGCTTAAAGGTTTGTCCTAAAGGAGTAGTTCGCCCAAAATAATGACAATTTACTCACCCTTAGGCCACCCAAGATGCAGATGAGTTTGTTTCTTCATCAGAACAGATTTGGAGAAATGTAGCATTATCACTTGCTCACCAATGGATCCTCTGCAGTGAATGGGTGCCGTCAGAATGAGAGTCCAAACAGCTGATAAAGACATCACAATAATCCACAGGTAATCGACATGGCTCTAGACAATCAGTTAATGTCTTATGAAGTGAAAAGTTGAGTGTTTGTAAGAAACAAATGCATCAAGGCGTTTTAATTTAAAATAGTTTTTTTTTCCTTGCCAAAATACGAGTTCATAATCCGTATCCACTTCCTCTGGTGAAAAAGTCCTTCCTGTTTTGGACTGTTTTCACTTCTAAACAGTGCTTGATCTATGCATATTTCTCTCCTGATTCAGACAAGATGACTTATTCACTGGAGAAAGCAATATTATGGATAGATATTCTTGCTGAAAGCAACGGTTTGAGGTTAAAAATGTCTTAATGATGAATTTGTTGCACTCAACTTTTCACTTCACAAGATGTTAATTGATGGACTGGAGTGGTGTGGATTACTTGTGGATTATTGTGATGTTTTTATCAGCTGTTTGGACTCTCATTCTGACGGCACCCATTCACTGCAGATGATCCATTGGTGAGCAAGTGATGTAATGCTGAATTTCTCCAACTTTGTTCTGATGAAGAAACTCATTTACATCTTGGATGGCCTGAGGGTGAGGCAATTTTCAGCAAATTTTCATTTGTGGGTGAACTATTCTTTTAAGGTTAGGTTGAGGAGACAGAAAATAGCATTAGCTCAGAATAAAACAGTAGAAGTCAATGGAAAGTCCACATCACGATAGGAAAACAAATGTATGCATGTGTGTGATGGGCTTCAGTCTGGAGGAGGATGTGGGTTATTGGAAGGAGAGCCAGTAAAATGCCCCATTACTATTCTGAGCACTGTGTGTGTGTGCATCAGTGCCTTTCAAGGAGGCTGACACACGCCTGGTAATGCGAAACACATTTTAAAATGGGATATTCAAAAACTGTCCAACTGTTCCTCCTATATAATCTCAGATTATGGATCCTGGACTTTATTGCAAATATTTACCATCAACAAATTGTGGCCAAGTGCATCGATTTTAATTTGCCATGAAAATTGGTGCATTTTTGTTTACATCAACAGCACCATATAACATTAACAAAAGGGCAAAGATCGACAATCATATCCAAAAGTATCTTTCTCTAATGTACTCTAAGTCAGTCTGAGTTTCATTTACAGCTTCCTTTTCCACCCTATACTCAATCAGCTGCTGTATCCCGCTGATATGGAGCAATAAGCAGCAGTTATTGAGCTATGACAGAGTTTAATTGTGTCCTCCTGCAGCAGACACACTCTACAGGCTCTACAGATGCATCACCTCTCTGAGACGCCCACTCTATTCCTCATCCTGACCGGACCGTAACCCTGCAATACACACCAGAGAGGTATTGTGCTGCATCTCCAACAATCACCTTCTTCCCACTGCAGGGAAAGATAGAAATGGAGAGAGACAAACATTCATTCACGTGCAAGACAGTCTTCCGAGACCCTTGGGAATGGTGCACAAGCCTTAAAGGCAATATGAATTCAGAATTTACTTTGCAAATAAATGTGCCAGGTTGCCTTATTGTGCATGATTTTATTTTTTTTATGCTATTGTTGCTTTTGTAGCTTACCTTGCTTTTTAAATGCCTTATATATTTTTTTATCCATATTGTTTTTAGATATATATGCCAGGCTGATAAGTTAATATAGCATACATTTTATTTGCTATTATTAAATGGTATTTAATGTATCTTAGATATCGGTATTGGCTATATTGAAAACACTTGGAGATTTGTCATATTATGGAAGTTAAATGGTTGTTAAATTCCATTTCATGTCTTTAAAGTCTTTTTCTTACCTTTTAGATTTTTTTTAACTTATGTATTCAGTAAATAACACAGTTGGTTGATGTTCAGACCCAGATTTAAACTAACCACTAAGATTTTTGTCACAATGTAATGTTTTTGTAACACATTAGAATAAGATTCTATTTGCTCAAATTAGTTCATGCAGTTAATTAATGCAATGAACAATTGTTTGCAGGTTTTATTGTTCTGTGTTAAAGTTCTGCATGTAATACATTTTTAGCATTTCAAGTTGTATTAATAAACATTAATGTATTTTGAACGGACATAAAAAAAAACAATGAAAAATATTTACACAAACATTTTCAAAAGTGTGAGGTCAGTATTTTGTATTATTATTTTTATAAGTCTTTTATGCTCACCAAGGCAGCATTTATTTGATAAAAAATTCAATAGAAACTGTAATGTTGTTAATTATTGTTACAATTCAAAATAACTGTATTCTACTGTAATATATTTTAAAATGTAATTTATTCCTGTAATGCAAAGCTTCATTTTCATCAGCCTTTACTCCAATCTTCAATGTCACACAAACATTTCTTCTTATTATTATTATT
>NW_015538053.1:196782-199936 GCF_001515605.1 Sinocyclocheilus anshuiensis | reverse complement strand
ATATATAGTATATAGAATAGTATATAGAATTCTTTGATAAAAAGATTTATTTGAAATAGAAATCTTTTATAGTATTATAATGTATTTACAGTCACTTTTGATCAATTTAAAGCATCCTTACTCAATAAAAGTGTTAATTTCTTTAAAACAAATGTCTTACTGACTCCAGACTTTTGAACAGTTGTTTATAAAGTAACATTTAGGATTTTTAAAAAATGCTGTAAAAGTGATTGTTCGTTGTTAGTTCATGATACCTAATGCGTTAACTCGTGTCAGAATTTAACCTTATTGTAAAGTGTTACCGATATTTGACTATCGTAGATGGATGATGTTTTGTTTTGTTCTGTTCAGCTCTTTCTCTGTAGCACAGCAGCTTTGTCCCTGAGAGCACAGGGAGAGTATTGATGAATGTGTGCCGTGTGTTGCTGAAAGCAAAGCAAACGCTAATGGATGAGCTGTCCTGTCTGGTGTACTCGAATGTCACTCTAAGGTGACTGGTGGTTCCCGCGTGGTCTTCAGGGCATCTCGCAATCTGTTCAACATCTGGACACCACTATGAGTTTTGGAAGTATTTTTTGACTTGCCTTGGTTTGAAATCGATCAGTTCACCTTAATACTTTATCCAAAATTTCTTTTTTGTTGTGTCACAGGAGAAAGAAAGGTTTGGAATGACATGAGGGTGAGCAAATGATGACAGAATCTTTGTTTTTGGGTGAACTGTCCCTTTAAGAAAAATCTTATTTCAAATGTAAAGGCAAGTGGATATCATCATTTCATTCTCCCATGTGTTCTCTCTAAGGACCCCCGGTAACATTTAATTTTCACTTTAAGTGTTGATCGTCTCCGCTATCCACTGAGATTGCCAGACACTTTACATGATCTCAATTAAAGTTCAGAGTCAGGACCGATCGATCATACGCACACATGAGATTCTATAGTACATGTTCCTGCCTGCCAAATTGCTCCAAATGAAGTAAAGCGAGATTTTCATTACACTTGTACCTCAGCACTGTAATCATGCCTTTTAATATCTCTTGTCCTCCTTGCCCACCAATGACACACACTGATTACAGTCTCTTTTTCCATAATCCTAGACAGACACATTCTCAGACACATCTCGTCTTTATGGACCCCCACAGTGCTTGTTACTGTGTAGCTGTTTCACACTGCATTTCCTTCTCTCTCACCCTCGACTCTACCCGTAATAAGATGATTAGTGATTTATGGTCGCCTTGCTTTGTTTGCTCGATTTTGACGCTTCGGGTTGAGGGAGTTGAGCTTTTTTGGCAGCATTCTGAGTTTGTAATTAATTATCTTTTGACGTTTTTCCTTTGTAACGAGCCATTACTTTAATGTGCTAAAGTGAGTGTGGAGTGTGTATTTAATGACTGCATAGCTGTTGCTTTATACAGCATCTCCTCTTAATTTGGAGCATCTGAAGCTTGTGTAAGTGGCTATACAGTGTGAAAATGTGTTTGTTCAGAGCCGGTCTTAGCGAGACTAATAGTGGTCAGTTATTGCGGTTTCATTCTGCTTTGTGTTTTAGACTGTATTATCTATCTATCTATCGATCTATCTATCTATCTATCTATCTATCTATCTATCTATCTATTATCTGTCTGTCTGTCTGTTGTTGAAATGTTTCGGGTAAGTAAGATTTAAAAAAATAAACTTTTATTCAACAAGGATCTATTACATTTATCTAAAGGGACTGTAAAGACATTTATAATGTTACAATAGGTTTTCATTTCAAATAAATGCTATTCTTTTGAACTTTTGTTTAATCAAAAATCCTGATTTAAAAAATCAGCACGTTTTCCACAAAAATGCACAACTGTTTTCAACATTGGCAATAAGGAATTTTTCTTAAGCATCAAATCAGCATATTAGAATGATTTTTGAAGGATCGTATGGTCACATGATTTAAAGGGGGATGATTCTTTTCTATACGCACTGTATTTAATACTTCAATTATAATTTTAAATGTAATCTTTAGCAAATCTCAGAATGAATATCCATCTGTTATACTGTACATTATAATGTTGTGATGCCACTTTTAGCATTTTTAGTTAGTGTATTATTTTGTTTTATTTAAAGTTCAGAATTGTACTATTAGCCTTTTTGTTGTTAATCGGCCACAGTTTTAATATGTATCTGTCCATCTATCAATCCATATGTAGAGTAGACTAAAGCTGCAATTCATTAACAGTAAAATACATTAACGATGAAAAAAAATTACACACTTTACCTTTAAATTCTCGTTTTCTTTCTTTCTCTCCTCGTTGTTCTTTTCTTATTTGAATTGTTTATTATCATTGGTTTCCAGTCTTAACTAACTGCTACAGGCAGTGGAGTTTTGGTTTGTTCCCACAGTAGACAGCACAGCTTAGACATACAAAATAATACAATACGAACAGCAAATATTTAATAGAGTGAAACCACAGGATAAGATTAATTTCATCTCTTTGAAAATGTTGTTCTGGCAATATTCCACAAGGCGTAATTGATATCAAAATACTCAAGAGTTGATGTGTGATAAAAATGTAGTTGATTTTGAGTGGGATGTTAGATTAGGCTTTTATTTTAATATGTACTCCAGCCTAGTTCTTCCATAATAAGCACTCAGCACTCAGTGTTTGTTTATGTGCACATCTATGCCATGTCTAGGGTGTGTGTTTGCTTGCGTCAGTGACCTGTCTGTAGTGCCCTGTGTTTGACGTGCCCATAGCGCTGTGACAGATGCCAGCTGTGTGTCTGAGGAGGAGCTGAACACTGGCCAGCTGTTACTGTCAGATCCAGCCCCGCTCACAACCTTAACCCGACTGAGACAGACAGTGAGAACGCCACACTATTCTTTAGATGCAGTATAGAATATATGAGTGAATGTAACTTGTGGGACAGCGCTATTATTAGTCATAATTTTGCCTCTTTGCAAAGGCTTCAGACAGACTCTTTATTATCAGGTATCTCTCCATCCATCCATCCATCCATCCATCCATCGTTTTATCTGTCGCTATCTATCATTCTGTCTATCTAGCTGTCAAATGTAACTTAAAATTTAATATATAAATATACTGCTATTCAAAAATTTGGGGTCAGGAATTTTTTTTAAATGAATACTTTTATTGTATTAAAAGTGACCGCAAAGTATCAA
>NW_015538053.1:194448-196772 GCF_001515605.1 Sinocyclocheilus anshuiensis | reverse complement strand
ATATATATATGAATAACTCGCAAAAAAAAACTTTCAAATGTATTGTAGCTGTGATATCACATACTGTACTTATGGACTTTGCTAGAGAGGTCCGTGCATATTCATAATTATATGCAACTTTATCATAATTGGTGCATTCAGTTTTTATGACAGTTGCTCATACAACAGCAGCATGTAATTGCTCCATCAAACTAATTTGAAACAAAAGTCATGTTATTTTCTTTGTTAAAGACTGTAAGATGGCAATTTCCTCTTTCTGTTTTTTTTTCTGTGCATGTGCATGTCATAAATTAAATATTAGATTATAATTACGAATAAATTAATAAATAAATAAATCAAGAATGAATTAATAATATTTCTATAAAATATATCATTTTAATTCAATGTAGTAGCAAGCACTGTAATAGGCCTAATTATAGTTGTTTTAAAAATAAACTATATTTTTAAGGGAACTTTTTGTTTTACTTATCTCGTTTTGTTACATCCTGGGAACAGGAAATGAGGTGATAGGCAGTGATGTAACTCTGCTCAGTGGTTACAGGTGTCTGAAGGGTATCACATCAGTAGGAATGAAATAAACAGAGCTTAATGGGGATGATAATGATGTGATAGATCTAAGATATCAGATGGGTTTAGAATGAGTGTGTGTATGTATATATCCCATAAGAGCTGAAAGAGCGGTATTTATTGAACTGTATGGTGCAGTTGCACTCTGGAGAAGCAGTGCTGCTTTATAACCGTGATTGTGCGGCATGGAGCTAAAATCTCAGAGGTGTTTTTAGGGTTGAATTTATGACCTGGTATGAAATGCACTGACTGGGATTTTTCTTCATATGCAACAAATTTCTCTGATATTTTAGAAACAGTTTGTTTGTTTTTTGTTTATTATTTTTTATTTGATTTTTTTGTATTTTGTTAGGCTTTTTTTATGCTTTGTAAAAATATGCCATTGAAATAACATGGGTTTGTATAAGTACCATGGTATATATTACAGTGCTATATTTTGTCGTAGTACCAGAAAACTATTATCACTGCATATTAGAAACTAAATTACAGCACTTTTACAAATGACCAGACCTTTACCATGCAGTGTTCTGCATATATTGTTTGTAATGTATTCAAATTATTTATAACTTCTGACATGCATTACCTACAAGCATTCACAGCCACAGCCAGACTGTTACCATAGAAACCAGCTTTTTATATGGCAACGTCTCTCTCTCTCTCTCTCTTTCTCATTTTCAGCACCTGTTAAAGGACTTTCAAAGGATCGCCCATTGTTGTTTGTAGGTTACAGTAGGGCAGATTTATTTGTATGTCTTTCTTTGTTTTATTACAAACATTTGTGCACAATTTGTGGCTGCATGACTTTGGTGCTGAATAGATTTACAATCATGATACCACATATCCATAGATTCCATTTAATGCGAGTTCTGTTATTCTTTCAACTAATTTCTGTTTATATTTATAAAAAGAAATGCACCATTTCACATAAAATACTGGAATATGCAACCCTCTACGGACACCTTGGCAATTGAATCACCATTGGCTAGTAATTTTTTTAGTTTACTCGCCAGACTGATATATATATATATATACAGTCGTGGTCAGAATTGTTGGCACCCTTGGTAAATATGATAAAAAAGGCTGTGAAAATAAATCTGCATTGTTAATTGATCTTTTATTTTAAAAATGTACAAAAATCTAACCTTTCATTAAAAAATAAGAATTTAAAATGGGGGGACATCTCATTATGAAATAAATGTTTTTCTCTAATACATGTTGGCCACAATTAATGGTACCCTTAGAAATTCTTATGAGTAAAATATCTCTGAAGTATATTCCCATTCATATTTGTAATTTGTAGCTCACCAGGGTGATTATGAACATGAAATTATCCAGCCATTGCTTCCTGTTTCACAGGAATATAAAAATGAGGGAAAACAGAGGCCAAATACCCTTAATCATCCATCACAATGAGTAAAACCAAAGAATATAGTTCTGATGTGCAGAACAAGATTGTTGAGCTTCACAAAATAGAAAGTGGCTTTCAGAAAAGAGCTAGAGTATTGAAAACTCCCATTTCCACCATCAGGGCAATAATTAAGAATTTCCAATCAACTAAAGATGTTACAAACCTTCATGGAAGAGGACCTGTGCCTATATTGTCCTAATGCACAGTGAGGAGGAGAGTTTGAGTGGCCAAAGGCTCTCCAAGGATCACAGCTGGAGAATCGCAGAGATCATCACAACATGTTGTTCGGGAAGGTTTCAAGAAAAGTCCTCTTCACTCATCCAAAAACAAACTCCAGCATATTCATTTG
>NW_015538053.1:187839-194340 GCF_001515605.1 Sinocyclocheilus anshuiensis | reverse complement strand
CACTACAGGAACAGTAAGGACTGAGTTCTATGGTCAAATGAAACTAAAAAATTAGCTTTTTAACAGCAAACACTCAAGATGGGTTTGGTGCACACAGGAGTAAAAAAGTACTCCATGTGTACAGTGAAATGTACTGCTGGATCTTTAATGTTGTTGGTGTATTTTTCTGCCGGAGGTCCTGGACATCTTATTTAGATGCATGGCATCGTGGATTCTATCAATAGCAACAGATAAAAAATTAAAAACTGACTGTCCACGCTAGAAATCTTATAATGGGCCAAGGTTGGATCTTACAACAGGAGTGAAACTGAAGCGCTCAGTCAGAGAGTGTTCGGCAAGTGAAAATATATCTGTGCTAATCATATACTCAGCCTCCAACTCACACTGGCGAGTAAAATACATACATAAAATACATAATACATCTGAGAATGTATTAGCCATTGGCTAATATTAGACATCATTTAGTCGCCAGAGTGAAGATTTAGTCGCATATGCGAGTGATTTACTCGCAATGTAGAGGGTTGAATATGCCAGATTAATATGCAGAGACTGCATGACTTTGGTGCTGAATAGATTTACAATCATGATACCACATATCCATAGATTCCATTTAATGCGAGTTCTGTTATTCTTTCAACTAATTTCTGTTTATATTTATAAAAAGAAATGCACCATTTCACATAAAATACTGGAATATGCAACCCTCTACGGACACCTTGGCAATTGAATCGCCATTGGCTAGTAATTTTTTTAGTTTACTCGCCAGAGTAATATAAGTGTAAACACTGCTCTCTTTCAATATAACATAAGTGAAATTAGGAGGTACAACAAAAATCAGTTTTTGATTAGATTGAGGAAAAACCCATCATAGTGCTGAGCATTAATTTCCCATCTAACGCTGGGCTGCAACAGAAATGCTATTGGTTATATGTTAATAAGCTTAACGACAGGCTTAGCTTAATAACTTTAATGCTATTGTTCAGGCTGTGTTGCATCATTTTTATAAGGACAATATAAGATCCTATTTGTTTAATTAACTGAGCATTTGTAGTTTATGTCTGCTGAAATGAAGCGACATAAGTGAAATTAGGAGGTACAACAAAAATCAGTTTTTGATTAGATTGAGGAAAAACCCATCATAGTGCTGAGCATTAATTTCCCATCTAACGCTGGGCTGCAACAGAAATGCTATTGGTTATATGTTAATAAGCTTAACGACAGGCTTAGCTTAATAACTTTAATGCTATTGTTCAGGCTGTGTTGCATCATTTTTATAAGGACAATATAAGATCCTATTTGTTTAATTAACTGAGCATTTGTAGTTTATGTCTGCTGAAATGAAGCGCCAATTTACTCTCTCTCCCTCTTTCCCTGCAGCTTGTGAAAGTTTCCAAGACTGTATCTTTCATGGAAATTAGTTTTAGCTGTGATAATCAACGTTTCTTTCTTTGCATTTAATTGTAATTACTGTGCAGTGGTAGTGCATTCATGATCAGTATGCCACATTAAAGTAGCTTAATTTATACTCACCTCCAGACTGAAGATTTTACTGATGAATTCATTCAGTTAGCTGACTTCTGTGTACTGTATAGAAATGTATATATGGTTCACCAAAGTTTGTTTGTTTGGTTGTTGCTATTTAGCATCTCTTGTTCTCTTTGGACCTTTTTTATTATTCAAACGGCCCTCCGTCGAGAGCAACATCTCAGAGGTGTTTCATATTTTGCGTCTCCTTTAATATTGGCCTGTGGAGAATTTCAGTGCTTAATTGAAAGATATTAGCAATGAAAACGATCAGATGCTCGTAACTTTCCCAGCTCTAAAGACTTTAGTTGCTTATCTGTTTATTAATATCTGTAACATATTGGCACTATGCCTCAATTAACCTTCAAATTTTCCCATAAGTCTCAAATGAGGGTAAAAATGAAAGAAATTTAGCAGAACTCTGCAGTACTCAATACCTCATTTTAAAATCCTGGATATGTATCTATTCTGTTGTATAGAACTATATCTTTCTTACTTCGTTTTTCTAAGCAGCCCCATTTTCCAAAGTGGGCTGGGTGATATAAGCAAAACATTATTTTAAAAAATATATTTCAAAATATTTTCAAGTTTTTATAGAAAACTGAAATGTATTTTTGACTTAAAATAAGGTATTTGATTAAAGATAGGCCTATCACATATTTAAAGAATTGTTGTACATTGTAGGAAACAAATGTAAATAGTTTAAGAAATAATAATTTTAAAATGATATTTCATCTGCATGGTGTCATTTATTTCAAACAGAAAACGAGGTGAAAAGACAGCTCGGTATATCACCCACATGTAGTTGAAAGGTGCAAAAAGCATGATTTTCTCAGAACAAGTATAAATAATTTCTGTTTCATTTTGAGTGTTAAAGCTGCATTAAAACTATGTTAGTTGCTAGAGTTAAAAAAGTCTTTGAACTTGGTAAATTTATGTTCAAGGATATATTTCTTGAACAATTTCCAGTACAAGACTAAGAATAAAAACCTCCTGTCAGACCACAGCCAGGATGCTTGAACGGAAAACTGAATAATGCTAAACTCCCACAACTGGGAAATCAGCTTTTGGCTTAAATTTACTCAAAGATCCATCATGTAACACAACAAGTTGGATCTTCATGTCTGTAGCAGTGGACCACCACAAAACCTGCACTGGTTAAACTCTCTCATACAGTTATAAATAATGAAAGCTTGCAGTGTTTCATAATGATTTATCTGACAAACCCAGTAACGAATTTTAAAAACAGAAAAGTTTCCACATTTTCACTTTCATGTGCAGATCTTTGCTCTCTATTCCTTGTATAAAGCTGTTCAGTCATGACATCAACTTATAGGACAATTTGGTAGACTGATGTTTAATAGTGTTTTTTAGCACATAATGGTTTCATAATTCACATGTGAGATATAACTGATTGTAATTTATGTTGTAGAACAACGCATGAAAGTCACTTCAAGTAATGTTCACCACAGACCTTATTTTACGCCAATATCCAAAACCGTTATTCCAGTAGGAGCACGTGGCTCAAAAATGCGAATTCTCTTCCAGAATTTAGGACTACAAACTGAACAGCTTTGTTGCACCAAATATATGCATTTCCTGTTAGTTTCTGCCATCTGTTTTTCCCGGCTTGATAAAGGGCAGGTATGGCTTTCTGTCACGTTTCTCCTCTATAGCAGAAAATCAATAACCTTTGATTCCAATCAATGTTTCATGAAGATTTTCTTTCATTGCTCGTACTAATTGTATGTATGTGAGTGATACCGAGTGAGATGCTGCTTTGAGTTTTCTCAAAGGGCTTCTTCTTTTTGCACAATTTATGGCAGTTCTCCTTCTTAATGGACTTGGAGAGAAAGCAGGAGACAGAATGATCATGAATATGGCCTCCACCTGTTTAGGTCACTTTTTGAGACCAAAACCCTGATTATTAAAGTCTGAACCTCTCTCATTTTATTTCATCAAGCTTGAAAAGGACATAAAAGCAATTCAAACGTACCATATAAGTTATATAATAGCTGTGCGTGAAGAGGAACAGAATGAAGCCATTATTCAAAAATAATCATCCCCTCTCTCCAGTTTCACATTCAAACTTGGCATATGATGTTTACTCACAATAGATGTGAGAAACAGTGTAATGATGTGCTAAATTTGATTATATGTGTGTGCAAATGAAATCTAAGCACCTGAGAGGAACGATTAGCAGTAAATAGCAACTCATTGACACATTATTGCACATACTGTTATGCAGTTATATCACTGCATTGTAAAAACGGCCAGTAAAGTGTCATGGAAGCATTTTCTAATTAAGATTTTACACTGGCATTGATCCATAAATGACACTAGAGACACATTGTTAGTTGTGATAGGACAGATGGAATAATCACTGGATTTAGGAGAATAGTTTTTCTCATCAGAAGTCCTCCCGAAAGACAGCTCTGTACTTGAATGCTAAGATCCAAACCAGACAGCAATAAATCATTAGCCACAAATGTCCAAAAAAAAGCTCCTGACAGCATCTGTTTGCAGGGCTACGGTTTAGATAGAACTGGGCCAGGAGCTCTGGGGATCTTCCTGTCTCAATCGCGCACACAAGCTTCGGTTTTTCTTATGAGGTTGCTCTCGTTCTCATCGCATCTCGTCCTCTTCCAGGGGCAATAACAGGCTAATTCTGGAGTTTCTTCATCCTGAGACAATTCCGAGGCTGTTATCCTCCCCACCTTTTTCCATCCTGTTGTTCCGGCACTCCTGCTGAGGGCTCTTGAGATGCTTTGAGGACGTCTCGAAAACCTCGCTGCGCCGGAGTTGCCCATGGGCCATCACCAACATCTCGAACCAGTAAAAACCCAGGAGACAAACGTCTTAACATTTTAACGAACATCTTGATTTATATATATCTACCAAACTTAGCAGATGCAAATTTTAATAGTACACTTCTCGCTTTCTGAGTTCACTTTTCACTGAAGTCGGCATGGGTTATTTCAGGTGAAGTTTAAGTGCCTGTTTATGATAAAACAAAAGTTATTTTATTAGGTAATAGAACACAATTTTGAAAAGCCTCACTAGAAAACCTGTTGTCCTGTATGTTATAAGGCATAAGTATCTACACAGGCAGCTAACTTGTAAGACAGTCCAAATTGAAATCCAAATTGACAATTCTTATTTGTTTATGTAAATTGCTGTATTTATTATTAACTACTTATTTGTTCACAGTGCACCAATCAGTAAACGTCAATTATCCAATCGAGCCAATCAATTCCTAAAGGACTAAAATTGGGTCCCGTTTTCTTCGGATGACAATAAGGAAGAAAAGTCAGTCGCAGTTTTCTATTCATGGCAACATTAACTGAAATGTAAACTACATGAGAAGTTCACTGCTGCTACATGGTGACTTTTCTGCAAAATTATGCAGCCAAAAAAGATCTTATTGTCCTATTGTCTGTTGTCAATAGTGTAGCCATTTTTGAAGCACAGCTCACAAAGAAGCGGCTTTCAGATCAGCTTTCTGTTGGTCAACATAGCGAATCCATGTGACCAATTTGAACCCATTGCAAAATCTGCATGGGGAAATCTTTCACCCATGAGAAATTCACGATTGCATGGATACATTTTGAAATGACTGGCTTTCGCTTGCGTAAATTCATCGAACAACGGAAAATGTGACTGTACCTTAATGTTCACAGCCATTTACCGTAGTCTGATGTTAGCAAGGTAACGACTTTATATAGAAATATTGGGTGCACCCTACTTAAACCAGTCTAAACTGCGTTGTTGGTCTTTGCAAGTTTAAGCTGGTCTTAGCTGGTTTATGTTGGTCTCTCAGTCTGGCCAAGTTGGTGTTTAGCTGGGTGGCCAGCTGGTTTCCCAAGCTAACCAGGTGAAAAATGGCCAAAACCCATCTAAAATCAGTGAGCCAACCACCTAAGACTGGTTTTGGATTTTTATTTATTTTTTAAGCAGGGAAATACTGTAAAAAAAAAAAAAAAAATGCTGTATAGACAGTTTTTACTTAAACAATTGTTTGTAGATTTATAAATGTAACAATTAATTAAACAGCAAGTAAAATTTGACATTTTGAAGTGGAAAGACTAAAATAATGTTTTCTTGTAAAAGATAGTCCAGTAATTGTATTTACAATTTTTTTTAAACAGTGCAGGGCATTTAATTAGATGGACATTCATATTGATATTTTTGCTACAGTATAACATTTATTTATATTCAACATTTCCCTTGACTCAACCCCATCCTGTATGAGTAAGTTTGTTGCAATGAATTTTGAGATACATGCAGTTAAGGCTGGGCGGTATATCGAGTTTGTAAGATATATCGATATGTTTTTAATAGGCGATATGGTATGAGGCAATACCGCCTATATCGATATACAGTAGTTTGATACGAACGCATCTGAATAATAGCAGAGGACATAGAATGAGCTGCTGCGGAGAAAGTGCATAATCCCAAGATATAGTTAACACGTATAACGGCTCGCTCCGTCAGATGTTCTGACAGACACACATGCTGACAGAGATGATACCTGCGCTGTTTAACTTCACAGACTTCAGTGAACGAGCGCAATAGAATAAGAGCGCAATAATTTTGTCATATGTAGAATTTTAAACCTACAAGTAAGTGCATTTTATGATAGCAGATAGCAGTAATGGGGTAATCAAAAATAAAATGCAATTAATCTGTGCTCTTGTGTTTATTTACTTTCATTTTTAGTTTAGTGAATTGAACTGCTGCCTTAAAAACCATTATTTTTGTTTTTAGATTGTAATGTTATAATGTTAGAATGTGATTTTAGTCCCTTTTTTGCATATAATGGATAGCATAGCCTACTTTCACTATATTTGTTTTCATTGCCTTTAATATAAACATCATTTTATTGGACAAAATTGGGCAGGATATTATATATGTATATATATATATATATATATATATATATATATATATATATATATATATATATATACACACACT
>NW_015538053.1:179296-187566 GCF_001515605.1 Sinocyclocheilus anshuiensis | reverse complement strand
CAAGATATTATATATAGAAAAAAATCCAAATAGAAAATGTAGAGAATATTGAGATATATATACCATATATTGCATTTCAGCCAAAAATACCAAGATATGAGTTTTTGGCCATATCGCCCAGCCCTACATGCAGTGTTGCATTTGATTTTGGTCCAAACAAGACATCTTAAAAAGCAGTGTTTTAGTTTGGAGTGAATGCATGATGCCTTAAAATTCTGTCTAGGTTGGCAGCTCACTAAGTTTGGGAAAAGAGCAAAGTGTTCTGCTTGTGTTGGTTAATATGGAGTGTGTCGTATGGATCATCTCTCTTCAGAGCTGGTCTGCTTGTGTACTGTTGTATGTCGATGGCGCTCGTGTTTGGTTGGGCATTTGGACAGGATTCATGCTTACATTGGCCTCCATCCCGGCATCTCACACGCACATGCATTCACGCACCGGTGCTCTCTTTGGCCGGACCGAGCGTCTCTGGAACAGAGATGTCACGGCATTGAGTGTTCTGCCATGGTATCTAGGGCCGTTCTGAGGGTGTGGAGGAATTCTGGCGCTCTGCCCGGACCTACAGAGAAACAAGCAGCCAAATGAAGAGTAAATATCTGGAGAGATGAGCTGAGGCAACATGGCATTTACAGAATTACACTTGACTCTTTTGTTTGCCAGCATGTTGGTGGCCACAATCATTGGCTCAGGCTTAAAGAACGCTGCCAAATTGTGGAAAACCTGGAATAACATGGCAAACTTGAGGATATTGCTTGTCTGAGTGTCATGAAATAGGATTGTTTTTGTGGAGTGTTGAGATCTAGCTTATTTGAGATGCAAAACAGTCAGATGGTGTACACAAAAGGGCTAATTCTCTCTCGCTTTCTCACAATTATATATGTGCTCACATTAGGGATGTTCATTTCGGTTATTTTTCCTGTAACCGACAGCCGACACTCGTTAACCGATTGTTAACCGTTAACCGACAAGATTATTTAAATTAGAATTTAATGAAATTAGAAAGGATAAGTCTCTGTGACCCGTTAAAAAATACTAACATTTGTTTTCCAGGGATTAATTTTACATGCGCAGAAAGCAGCAAACAACAGAACATGCAAACCTTTTACAATTCCGATTATCTTTATGACTAAAAGGAGTAGTTGCTTCCACTGTTAGAAAGAAAAAACTCAAGTGATTGCGCCGGCGCCGCATGCGCACACACAATTAAGCATTGCTAC
Organism: Sinocyclocheilus anshuiensis; assembly: GCF_001515605.1. Lineage (NCBI taxonomy): Eukaryota > Metazoa > Chordata > Actinopteri > Cypriniformes > Cyprinidae > Sinocyclocheilus > Sinocyclocheilus anshuiensis. The sequence continues at coordinate 186,352 of NW_015538053.1, read as the reverse complement.
CTTGACAATGCAGCCTGTTCATTATCATAATAAATTACAGTCAGTAAAGAATATGGAAAAAAAAAAAATGTTGTAAAAAATATGTAGTAAAATCTGTGCCGTTAAGTATTATCACCATGATGTTATGCAAAACATTTAGTTTTACGTGGATATTGGAACGCGAGTGAAGCCTAGGCTACATAATAAATATTAATTTGCCATTCAAATACATCGCGTATACGAAAACATTTGATTTTGTGTGGAATGAGAGACCCAACGTTGGTTTCAGTTTCGTTTTAGCCTAAATGAATTCGTTTTGGCTTGTCGTTTATATTGCTATAGCTTCTTATATTTTTAATTCTTGTTCTTTTCTAAATACTGTTAATTGAAAGGATTTATTGTGGAGTGAGGGAAACTAAAATAGCCTAGCTATGTTTACGCGTCGGCATTAGGCCTATTTCTGAATGAAACAATAAACTGAGACTTATACGCGACTTTCCCCCCAAAAAACGATTTTTTTTTATGCGCGTAGCGTATTTTAACCATGCAGCAAACCTTTTAAAATATTTTGATAAATTACAAAAAAAATAAATAATTAAATGACTTTTTAAACCATTTAACTGATTATATTAACCGGTCAAAATTCTTACCGGTTAACCGGTTAAACGGTTAAAATGAACATCCCTAGCTCACATAAATTCACTCGCACACACCGTGAGTCTCAGAGCGCACTTTTAAAATCTGCTCACATCCACATTTCTCATTTCACATTTTTCTTCACAGTTTGTCATTGGGATTGGCTAACATCTATCTACTTCCATTCTCAGATCGCCAAGGCAACAGAACATTCATTCTCAGCTACTTCCCATGCTCACTTGCATGTTGTAGCAGCTCATTTCCACATCAGAATAAACCTTTCTAAGTCTTTTTTTTTTTTACATTTCTTTTTTCTTGCATACTAATTAAGTAAGCATTTCAAAAATTAGGCTTTAACGTTTTCTTAAAGGCAAAACCATTGTTTTTTTTCAGCCACTGGTCAGTTTTGTGATTTTGGGCCACTTTACTTTTATATCTTTGTCTTATTTCAGACTAGTAAAAAGAAAACATCCGAAATAGACATTTATGTGATTGTTATATTGTACTTCATCTATTTGCATCTGTAGATTTCAATTACAATACATTGTGTTTAAAGGCTGTTTTCTCAAACTGAGTGTTTTCTCATGCACCGAGCCTGGTTTGTTTTATTCCATTCTATATTCTGAAGGTTTTGTACAGACGTGTTTGTTCATATATCATTTGATATTCTATATCATTTTAATATTTTATTCCTAAAAACATTGTGATTTTTTTTTTTCTCCTGGCTGTTGACAGTATTTTCTGATTTATGGAGTGAGAAAAAGAGATGTCCAAAGTGTTTGGGAAGTATCTGAAATTAGCACATCTTTAATACATCTTTGCATATTTAAACATTTTAGAAAACTTGTAGTAAAAAACAGCTGTCTTAATACACTGTGATTAATCAACTTGGGGAAAATAGAGTGATTTGTCTATTAGTTAAAATTATTTTCCTAATCATTTATTGTGTCTTGCCTCCAGTTTTCTCACTGGTTTGGGTTACACATGGACTTTATTGCTTATAATTTTACATTATAGATATAATGTAATATGTATTCCACAAGGAAATAGCATTCCTCATGAAGGAAGCACTGATGTTGAAGTAAATCTATAATTATCAGGTTAGTAAAATAGCCTCTTATTGGCACTATAGCTTCCAAAGAACATTATATGGCTCTTCACTAGAGACCCTTTATTCTCATTGGTAGATTGTCACCGTCTCCATGGAGATTTATCAGATAGAGGGACAGATAATAAGGAAGTGAGAGTCTTTTGAAGTGAAAGTCTGAATGTGATTTTTATAACGATTCCTGTGGTGGAAATAAAGACGAGAAATGATCCCATAGTGTGCTTATATATAAACACTTATCTATAGACACCTTTTTTTTTTTTTTTGATTAGATGCTTTTGAAAGCTGCATTAGTACCCATAGATACAGAGGTGATCTGCCCTTGATTAACAGTGTATTTGAGCTCACATGTAAATGGATGTATTTCTTTGAAATACACAGGATAATCAAAGAATTATTGGAAGTGAATTCTGGGAACATCTTCATGATTATTTTATGAAAGGCACAGACCTAGAGCAAATAGGAGCAGTCACCTTTTCACAATTTCTGGTTTTACTCTTTGAGGGTGATTAATTTTTTTTTTAGATTCGTTAGAATATATTAACATGACCTTCCTGTTCAATGACTAGACAGTTGAATTAGTCCTGTAGAATTTGCACTTAATCCTTATTAATATGGTTTTGAATGTTTGATGTCAGATCTCACCCCTTCATTCTTACATCAAATTCTTTTGATTCTTTTAAAGTTTTACAGAATGCTTTACAGATCATAGAGTGCAAAAAGTCAGGTTGTGGAAATAAAAACCACAACATTCATTTTGCTCCAGAGGTTCGTTTTTACAGGTAACATCTTTCAAGAAAGACTTAAGATGAGCTCTGAAGTTAAGTGATGTCATATGTTTCTTTAGAGGTCATAAGTCTGTGTGATTGAATTCATTCAAAAAAAAAATGGTTTAACTGGAGAATTCATGGTGAAATACAACTTTACCCACATTTCTGAAGCAACATCCACCAATCCGTGAGAATTGTGGCAGTTTGACTAAACAGTGGCTGTCAAATTAATGTAAAACACTTGTGAATGACTTAATTGAATCAGTCTTTACACACTCAGTCCATTTATATATTGGCATTTAAATGTTTAGTTATGAACTGATTTTAACAATACATATTTTATTTTACTTACAGATAATCTGGATGCACAAAATTACTGTTCAAACGTTTTTTTTTTGTTTTTTTTTTGAGAATTTAATGCTTTTATTCAGCAAGGATGCTTTAAATTTATTAAAAGTGACAGTAAATGCTTTTGCATTGTTACAAACGTAAATAATAATAATAATAATTGCTGTTATTTTTAACTTTCTATTTTAGCGTAATTTTCTATTTTAAATTAATTTTAACTTACTATTTTTTTTTTTATATTAAAATAGAAAACAGTTATTTTAAATTGTAATAATAATTGCAAAATTGAAAGGTAGTGCATTTTAAAAATCATCTCTCTAGTAGTAATGAAAAATTATGATCATGTTCACCACTGAACACTCTGGCACTTTTCTTTATTGATCTTACTCTTGTTTTTAAAAACAGCTGAGCAGAGTAAGTACATAAATAAATACCATTTTGAATTGGAGTTAACTTTGAAATATAGTCTTTAAAACAGTGCATCTGGAAATAAATTGTCTGTAAAGAGAATGAATTTAAAGGGGACATCGGATACAATTTTCATCTTTTTAACTTTTTTATTTTTTTGCATTTAGTTAGGTTTCTGGCGTGTATGCCAGCTCAGAAAAGCTGAAAAGAAAACACACAACCAGTTTGTTATGGTGGGCTGTCTGAGTCTGAAACTGTGTCATCCAGCGAGCTGTTTCAATTTGCAGCCGGTTTCTATGTAGATAGCTAGCTATTTGAATAAGACCACCTCCGAGCCATATACAGAATCCAAGGCAGCAGTTCATGTGTCTTCTGTCGACACGCCCCACAGAAGAGAGGGGCGGGGTGAGTAGTAGCTCATTATCATTTAAAGAGACATGCACCTAAACGAGTCGCTTTGAACAGAGCTGTTTTTAAGGTAAAACGGGTGTTGTTTTACACAACCATTGAGGAATTTTAACCAAAGTATTTTACAGGCATTTCATGAAGACCCTAAAGAATCATACCAACTTGTGGAAAATGGGCATCCGATGTCCCCGTTAAAGACGAACAAAAGCCCTCACTAGGAAATTGTGAAGAGTTCACTACTGTAGTTGATCTCAACAAGTGATTAGTCAGTTGTTGAACTAAATCCTAACCCATATTTAATGGAAAATTACTTTACCATTTTATATTATATCCATGTTGCTTATTTGATTGCACTCTTGCATTAAAAATAATAGCCTTTTGTCGTCTTTGTGATTTTCAAACACTTCTTACTTGGAATCGAATGTCGTGATTCACCTTGGAGCTGTCTGGTTTAGTTGAAAGCTTAGATCTCCTCACTGAATAATGTTTTTGAAATTGAGGGGCGGGGTGAGTAGTAGCTCATTATCATTTAAAGAGACATGCACCTAAACGAGTCGCTTTGAACAGAGCTGTTTTTAAGGTAAAACGGGTGTTGTTTTACACAACCATTGAGGAATTTTAACCAAAGACCCTAAAGAATCATACCAACTTGTGGAAAATGGGCATCCGATGTCCCCGGTAAAGACGAACAAAAGCCCTCACTAGGAAATTGTGAAGAGTTCACTACTGTAGTTGATCTCAACAAGTGATTAGTCAGTTGTTGAACTAAATCCTAACCCATATTTAATGGAAAATTACTTTACCATTTTATATTATATCCATGTTGCTTATTTGATTGCACTCTTGCATTAAAAATAATAGCCTTTTGTCGTGTTTGTGATTTTAAAACACTTCTTACTTGGAATCGAATGTCGTGATTCACCTTGGAGCTGTCTGGTTTAGTTGAAGGCTTAGATCTCCTCACTGAATAATGTTTTTGAAATTTTTATGCACTACATCAGTGTTTCTCAACCCTGGTCCTGGGCGCCCCCCAGCACTGCACATTTTGTGTGTCTCCCTAATCAAACACACCTAATTCAACTCATTAGCTCATTAAAAGAAACTCCAGGACCTGAAATGGGTGTGTCAGAAGAAGGAGACATACAAAATGTGCTGTGTTGGGGGGCGCTCAGGACCAGGGTTGAGAAACACTGCACTACATGGATGCAAAAATACTATCGCGCTCTACTGATCTTCAGGTCTCAGTACAGGGACTGTTTGCTGAAGGCCAGGACTGATTTGCCTCATTCTCTAACAGAAAAATCCACTTCAGTGTGCGTATTGATCTAATCTAACACCCGTATCCATGTGTAACTCTCACTAGCATACATCAGCACTTTCAGGTCTAAGGAAGCCAAGGGAGAACAGGGTTCCGGAAACGAGGGCTCCATCTTTAAACCCACTGAGACCACAAACGCAGCACTATTAAACTCAGAGCTTTTAAAGAAATTAATTGACTCTTCTGACCGGTATTGGAGGAATCCGATAGATGTGTATTCAGGTTAGTGCTGGCGAGGGCCAGTGTTGCTTTAATGATGCAGGGGTGCCGCGCTCTTCTGCTAAGCCGCGATGTGCTAGTACACATGTAGCCGAGCCGAGAGGGAGCAAATTAGAGCAGAGAGCTGACGCAAGAGTAAGGACAAGGTCACCGTTTCGTCTTCCCTGGGGCTTTGGTCGGATCAGTAAGTTGTTGTTTTTTTTTTGTGCAGTGAAGAGGGTCATTTAACTCTTGCTCTGGGTCTCTTCTCCAAGTCCTTCATTAGTTCACCTCATTGATCACCTTAAAACGTCCTTCAGTTTGTTTAGTCCACGGCTAATTAATTCCAATTTTGCTCGGACATGGAATTGAATTGCTAAACACCCCAGAAACACAAAGGGATTGTTCTGTGGCAGTGCCAAAGGACTGCAGATGCCCCTTGTAATGTATAATGAATAAAGCATATCATCAGATGGGGGATCAGATAGTTTTAGCATGTTATTAATTTCATCAAACAGATTCCACTTAATATAGTGACATGCTGCAGACCACTTGTGTTTTCATTTAAATTTTTGCATGTTATGACTGAAAAAATGCCTGATATTAAAATGCTATACTGTTTTGTCTGAATTAATTAAAATTAAAAGACATGAAATATGTCTTGTTTACTCACCCTCATTTCATCCAAGATACAGATGAGTTTTTTTCTTCATCAGAACAGATTTGGAGAAATTCAGCATTACATCAGTTGCTCACCAATGGATCCTCTGCAGTGAATGGGTGCCGTCAGAATGAGAGTCCAAACAGCTGATAAAAACATCACAATAATCCACAAGTAATCCACACCACTCCAGTCCATCAATTAACATCTTGTGAAATGAAAAGCTGCCTATCAAAATTTATGGTGATTTTAATAAATGATATATTAATGAGATTCATCCTGTCTAGACAATGTTTTTAAGGTAATGGGGAGTGTGGGAAATATGCTTAATTGTCATTAAAAGACAATGCAGAACAATCTTAATGGTCCTAAAAAGTTTCAAAATTCATTATTAAGTTTTTAATCATTAAGTTTCTTTATTTAAATGTTCTTTTGATCTTTTGTATGAAATTAGACTCAGACATTCTTGAAAGGCCATGTTGTAAAAAGCATGGGGAAGAATAAAGAGCATAGTGAAATGTGTCACACCACATTTCTCTCAAAGAGAGAAAGAATTACTTGGAATACAAGTGGATTGGTCTGTCCTCATAGGTTGTACAATGCTTAGCCTCAAACTAAACGGCTTTCTGGAAGTTGTCTGCTGTGATGAATCAGAATGCTTAGTATAGTAAGACTTGTTTATGCATGAGTATGTGATTATAATGTAAGGTCAAGCTGACGATGTGTCAGTTTCTTACTGCCCCTTTGCAGCAATAACAGTTTTGGTTATGCTTTCCTCTTTCTCTCTTTATCAGTTTTCCTCCCTGTGTCTCTCAAACCCCCTCGGCTGTGTTTCTTGCACATTCTGTCCTGCTCTCGTTCTCTCTCTCTCTCTTCACTGCAGTGCCTCGGGGTCTCAGCAGCAATGTGTTTTATGAACAGTTCAACCAGGGGAGGCAGAAGAGGGAGGGAAGACAAATTAAACCTCCGACTGCACTACATATAAACTGTTTTGGCATCTCTTCACCTCCCATGGTTCTTAAGTTCATCTGTACCACACACCAAGCTTTATTTTCGAAGTATAAATAAATGACTGATAAATGTTAGTCCAATCTGTTATCTGTCTGTCGTTCTATCTATCTATCTATCTATTAGGGCTGCACGATTAATCGCATGCGATATTTAACGCGCATCTTGTCAGAAAGCCGGTTCTGTAATCAGCGGTAAATCTCCATCACCTGCG
>NW_015538053.1:176316-179005 GCF_001515605.1 Sinocyclocheilus anshuiensis | reverse complement strand
TCTGTCTGTCTGTCTGTCTGTCTGTCTGTCTGTCTGACGTTCTATCTATCTATCTATCTGTCTCTCTGTCTATCTGTCTGTCTGTCTATGGTTCTATCTATTTATCCGTCTATCTGTCTGTATGTGAATCTGTCTATCTGTCCATCCATCCATCTACCTGTCGTTCTTTTGTTCTATCCACTATGTTTATTTACAACATATCTACAGCATAATTGTAGATATGTGTATAGAATCTATAAAATATGTAACCTACAGCACATTTGTTTTACCTTTATATATATTTACAATTAATTAGCCTTGCTGATATATCAGTGCACCACTAGTTATTTTCAACCTATTCATTAAAAAAAAAAAGCAAAGAAGCAGTGTGACAGACAGACAGACAGCACATAATGATGATGTTTATGAGGCAGGTTAGTACTGTCAGTCTCAGACTCTGCTCTCTTATTATGCGATTGTGATGAGCTGGGTCTGCCTCCATGTCCAATCAGCAGTAAGTGCTGTCATCTCTAAAGCAGATAACACTGCACAGCCTCCTAGAGAGGAAGAGAGGACAGGGTTCGTCCTTTTGGAGGAGAAGGTCTCTTTCTCGCTTGCTTTCTGTCTCGTAGTTGCAGTAAATTAGAAGATAATTAATGCATCAAGGTTTCTGACTTCAGGGTCTAGACTGAGATATAAATGTTGCCATGTTTGTTAGTGAATAAATTGTTTTTATACGTCTCATTTCACCATGTTGATGAGATATTCTGCACAATGCAAAGTTATTATGCACAAATTATGAGGTGAACAAAGTGTGTTGAGTTTTTTGTTATGGTGATAAAATTATTTTATTTTATTACTTTATTTTATTTTATTTTATTTTACACTACAAGTAAAAATGAAATACAAGGTATAGTTTTGGTTCAGATGCCTGATTTGGATGAGCTTCACTTAGTAGTTACAGCAGAGACCATGCATCAGTTCAGACTAAACCTGCGGTGTCTATTATGACAGGAGAACTCCATTATGGAGACGCCCTCATCATTAAAAATTAGTTTGGACAGCATCAAACTGCTCTCTGACCCTCCTTTAATTCATAACAACACTCCCTCGTTCCTGCCCTTGAAGAGAGGGCATTAAAAATGAGGGTTAAATTATCTGCAGCTGCTATTAGCTTCAAACCTGGGCGTTTCAGCATAACGCATTAATATTTTACATTTCTATTTCATAGGTGTTAATCGGCATTAATTGGTCCATTAGGGGGGATGAATTTGATTTTTAAGGCCATTCCTTTGTGCCTCATTTAAACAGCAGTGCTAATTAAAGGCAGGTAATATCTCTCTCTCATCACGTGCATTACTAGAGTTCAGCTTCTGTTCTCAAATAACACGGTGTTTGAAAGAGAGCTTGATGATCTTAAAGACGGAGTTCAGAGGTTGTTTTTCACTCTTTGGCAAGAAAGCCCGGTTCTTGACGACTATAGAAGGGTGGGCTGGCAGATATCCTGGGTGGGCATTTTTTAGTAATCATATCATCATATAGTCTAGAACAGTGTTTCCCAGCCTTTTTTTAGCCCTCTTTGTTCTCTTTCTCTGGATAATTGTTTCAACACTGGTGATTCTTTTCAACTAACTTTTTTATTTATACCAAACAAGGATGTAATCATGTCTAGAACATTGCCGGGACCAATTGTTTTGAGGAAAACAAAGACTAGACCTCTATGGTAATGGTACTTATTTAAAGAAACTAAATAAATAAAGGATTTAAATGGATTTAGGGGAATATATTAAAAGAAAAAAAAAACAGTAAAAGAACAAGTATAAGAATTTTTGTAATGTAATCAATCTGAACTGCAAAAAATATTTTTATTTTAAAATATGCACCCATTCAATTTCACAGTTGTATTGTTGAAAACGCAAAACAGAAAAATGCTATTGTCATAATCAATTATGAATTAGGCTACATGAATCACGTAAATGACAGACCTACTTTCTATTCAAAACTGCGGAATTTATTCGAAAAAGTCGAATAGTTTGCGTCACTGGTCGTTTACGTCATAGAAGAGGAACACTATGTTTCTTACAGTTGAGCCGACTGTTGCTATAGTAACGAACGCAACTTTCGCTCGATGGCACCGCGGACTCACCACAGCGGCGAGGCATCTCTGGCAGCGTGCCCCTCCTTACTCCCGGGTTTCGGCACCAATGTAACACACGTTTGTAGATCGGGAAGAAGGAGGCGGGAACCGGCGAACATTCAAAGGAAACTTTAATAATAAAATAAACATTGAGGCCAAATAATTCAATTTTAGTCTCATCTGCCTCAGAATCTTCAAGGTGCGTTTTGGCAAATCTCAGTCGTGACTGCATGTGGTCTTTTTGAGGAGTGTTTTTTTTCTTGCAACCCTCCCATACAAGCCACGTTTGTGGAGAATTTGTGATATTGTTGTCACATGCACACAATGAGCACTCTTTGTCATAAATTCCTGCAACTGCGTCAGAGCTGCTGTAGGAATTTATGACAAAGAGTGCTCATTGTGTGCATGTGACAACAATATCACAAATTCTCCACAAACGTGGCTTGTATGGGAGGGTTGCAAGAAAAAAGCCACTCCTCAGGAAAGGCCACATGCAGTCATGACTGAGCTTTGCCAAAACGCACCTTGAAGATTCTGAGGCAGATGAGACGAAAATTTAATTATTTGGCCTCA
>NW_015538053.1:174495-176279 GCF_001515605.1 Sinocyclocheilus anshuiensis | reverse complement strand
TCTGTGTTGTACCAAATACCTTCCACTTCTTAATAATAGACTCCACTGTGCTTCTAGGCATTGATAAAGCCCTTCAATTTTTTTTGTATCCAGCTTCTGACTTGTGCCTGTCCACAACTTTATCCCGGAGATCTTTTGACAGTTCCTTGCCACTCATAGTTGATTGTTTGCTTCAGTTGCACTACCAAGGACTGAAATGCTGCAGGAAAGCTCTTTTCATGCTGAGCTAATCAAAATGACCACAGCTGATCACAGTTTAAAGTCAAATGGCTTTGTGTGCCATTGAGAAGGTGATTAGCTACACCTGAGTTTACAAGTCATTTTTAGGAGAGGGTGATCCTTTTTCCAACTCAGGGATTCTTTTTTTTTGTTTTCCTGACATGTTGGTGTTATATCTTTCACTTGGATGTTATAAGTTGAACTGAGTAAATAGCTGGATAAAACAAAAACGGCGTCAGTCTTCATTTCAGGCAGCAAAGCAACAAAATGTGATTATTTTAAAGGGGGGTGATTCTTTTCTATACCCACTGTATGTGTGTGTGATGGTGTCACGTCACTCACACTATATTCTTTCTCATAACGGCATTTTTTTTTTTTAGTCACAAAGCCTTCATGTGGCTTTCTTATCCAGTCTTTTTCTTATCCAGTACCCATTCTTCTTCCTGTCCCATAATGCTTTTCTTTTTAAAAAAGCTTTGCATCAATTATTCACACTGTTGCTCTCATTGCTAGTAAAATCACAGGAGGACGTGATCCCCAGTTTTATGTGGTTTGGACCATCCACCCTCTCCTTCATAAAGACTGGAATTCCACAGAGCTATGGAAATTCAGTTTTTGCTTTACAATTTGCTAACTAAGCCAGTCGTCCTCCTGAACTGGAGCTGAGCAAGACCATGATGTAAGAGAGAGAGCCGTAATGAGCAAACCCACAATGAATCTGTCTACCGTGGACATATTTCGCGCTGGTTTTGGGGGAAAATCTGCAGAATTCTGCTAAATGGATTTAAACGTGTTCAGCTGAACATACTACGCTCTCATTAATACCTGAAAGCATTATCAAATTGCCTGAAATCTTAATAAATGCAAGGTTTGAGGGGTAGAAATTGAGATATGTAGAAATAGTGAAATTACTTTGAGTTCTGCATGTGCAGATTCTGTGTTGACCCTAGGGGGAGAAGTCGAAGTCTTGGCCTAATGGTTAGAGAGTTGGACTCGTAACCCAAAGGTTGTGGGTTATGTGGTTTGGACCATCCACCCTCTCCTTCATAAAGACTGGAATTCCACAGAGCTATGGAAATTCAGTTTTTGCTTTACAATTTGCTAACTAAGCCAGTCGTCCTCCTGAACTGGAGCTGAGCAAGACCATGATGTAAGAGAGAGAGCCGTAATGAGCAAACCCACAATGAATCTGTCTACCGTGGACATATTTCGCGCTGGTTTTGGGGGAAAATCTGCAGAATTCTGCTAAATGGATTTAAACGTGTTCAGCTGAACATACTACGCTCTCATTAATACCTGAAAGCATTATCAAATTGCCTGAAATCTTAATAAATGCAAGGTTTGAGGGGTAGAAATTGAGATATGTAGAAATAGTGAAATTACGTTGAGTTCTGCATGTGCAGATTCTGTGTTGACCCTAGGGGGAGAAGTCTTGGCCTAATGGTTAGAGAGTCGGACTCGTAACCCAAAGGTTGTGGGTTCGAGTCTCGTACCGGCAGGGATTGTAGGTGGGGGGAGTGAATGTACAGCGCTCTCTCCCACCTTCAATACCACGACTGAGGTGC
>NW_015538053.1:170817-174149 GCF_001515605.1 Sinocyclocheilus anshuiensis | reverse complement strand
GCACTTTGGATGGGATAAATGCAGAGCACTAATTCCGAGTATGGGTCACCATACTTGGTCACTTCACTTTTTTTAATGAACAGGGCTGATAATTATTTGGACCTGACAGCATGACAGTCTTGAGAAGTGGACTTCATAAGTCTGTGGACCTCTCTTTTTCTCTTTTCCTCTTTTCTCTTTCCACTAAACCCTGAAATACACATTTATTTCACCTAGACAAGCTGTTGATTTGGAGCTTTACCAAAAGAGATTGTCTGTGCCAGTCTACATGCTGCACACTAAGTATGATGGTATGGAAATTTAAACATGTTTTTTCCTGCACGTACTGGCGCAATTAATGTCAGCATCTTCTCTCTTGCTATGCTTGTTTTCTGTCACACAGCACTGACAATGAAGTGGTTTCTATTCAGTGCTTCTGTGTGAAAGCGGTGCCAAAGATTCACTGTAATGCATCAGATCTGTGGAATAATACAGGAATTACTCATTGTGAAAGCCTCCACAGACAGACACCGATCTTGTTCCATGAATAAATAAAGGATTTTCACAAAACAATCTTGTACTCCTTTTGAAAATTGAAGATGTTTCTTATTTTTAGTCAGTAAAAATAATTGATTGTTACAGTTCTGTCACTGGTCAAAAAGTTCTATTCGATTGTTTTTAGTTTGGTGTTGTGAACAGTGTGTAGTACTATGACTCTAGTGACAGTGAGTCTAAGTGCTCAAGTGGGTGACATGAGTTCAAATCTGGCTTGCAACATTTTCCAATCCCGCATCCCACATGGCTTGCAAAATTTTCCAAGCCTGTACCTACTCTCCTCTCTTTAAGGTTAATAGAAAAAAAAAATCTAATTTACCTTGTTATATATATATATTACACTACTGCGCAAAAGTTGCTTATGTTCACCAACACTTCATTTAAAACAGTAATATTGTCAAATATTATTCTAATTTAGTTCTAAAATTACATTTTTTTTAAATGGTAATTTATTCCAGTGATGGCAAAGCTGAATTTTCAGCAGTCATTATTCCAGTCTTGAGTGTCACATGATCCTTTAGAAATAATAAATATGCTGATTTGGTGCTCAAAGATATTTCTTAAAATGATCAATGTTGAAAACAGCTGATTAACATTTTTTGTGGAAACAGTGATACATTATTTTTTAAGGATTCTCTGATTAATAAGCTCAAAAGAACAGCATTTATTTGAAATAGAATCTTTTGTGACATTATAAATATATAGTTCAGTCATATCCATCACCATGCTAAAATGTTCAGAGTTGTCATGATTGAAATGTCTTTACTGTCACTAAAGATTTAATGTATGTTTGCTGGAAAAACAAAACAAAAAACACTCACCCCAAACTGTTGAATGCTAGTGTCTAATCTTATTGGCACTTTAATAAACATACACATACTTTTATATACATGTACATACATGAGTATTTATATAATATATAATTATATATTTATTCATCTGTAGATCTCTGTTCAGTGAAGTCTTCCTGTCGTAACTGTCTGGAATCACCTCTTGAATTCCAAAGTGGTGGCTGTGACCTCACTGCTCCAGGGATCAACATTAATATCCAGAGCTTACTGCAGCTCTATGAATCAATAACTGCTGGAGAGGACATTCTTAGCTTAGGAAGCAGCCCACACTTCTCTCTCTGATGGAATTTCATCCCTGTTAGATCTTCCAGAGATTGCTTGTGCTGTGCGGGTGATAGCAAAGCCCCCTCAGCTATGAGTCCCGAGTCACTGTCCCAGAAAGCCAATGAGGGGGTCACACTGTACCAGCCGCCATCAGATATTGGGCCGACTGGATAGACGACAGAGCAAACCCAGCCCCGGGCTAAACACGAGTGAACGTTGTCCTTGTACAACAGAGTGTGTCCTGTTCCTGTAGGCATGTTCCTGGATTAGATTAGCTGGTGGTCGCAGCCAGGATGTAATCCTGTTACATGCCTTTACATAATGTTTGCTGCGATCACATTTTCAGTAGTGAGAGACCTTACTTAATTTTCAGAATCCATTTTAGTCTTTAAATCATTCTGTGTAATTAGGGGGTACCAAAGTTACTGTAACTTGTTAGTTTGAGAGAGAGTAATACAGAGAGTAACACATTTACAATTAACACATTTACAACCTAATTTGACTGTCTAATTGTCTGTGTAATTATATATATATATATAGATATATGTATGTGTGTGTATGTGTGTGTGTGTGTGTGTGTGTGTGTGTGAAGAGAGAGATGGATGTATATTATATATATTTCTGTTTTGTTTGTTTTTATTCTGCTATACAATGCGTTGGCAATATGTACCTAAGTATGTCATGCCAATAAAGCAATATGAATTGAATTGAGAAAAAAATAAACAATTATAAATACTTTTTTATATAAATATTGAATGTTGTCAGGACAAGGATATTTTTGGAGCCATTTTTTTAACAGTATTTGAGGATCTCGCTCATACTTGATATTGTGTATTGATATTTTTGTTACAATTTTTAACCAATTTTATGAATTTAGGTCATTTTTATAGCTATTTCATGACCATTTCATTGTAACTATTTAATTGTTTTGTGATTCGTAATTGTTTTACTGTTTAAATTTATCTGTAAGGCCTATAAAATTCTGTTTAATGGCAGGTTTTGTTGTGACAGCATACCCCATATATTGTGACAACATGTTGCATTGTTTTTGGAGCTTGATGATCATAGAGGAAATTATGTTCTAATGTGCAAATCTGTATAAAGTTTCTTCAGAAATTCTCCTTTTGCATTACACAGAATTAATAACATGATATTGGTTTAAAACAACATGAAGGTGAGTAAATAATCAGGGAATTTTCATTTTTGAACTACACTGAACAAAATTATAAACGCAACACTTTTGTTTTTGCCCCCATTTTTCATGAGCTGAACTCAAAGATCTAAGACTTTTTCTATGTACACAAAAGGCCTATTTCTCTCAAATATTGTTCACAAATCTGTCTAAATCTGTGTTAGTGAGCACTTCTCCTTTGCCGAGATAATCCATCCACCTCACAGGTGTGGCATATCAAGATGCTGATTAGACAGCATGATTATTGCACAGGTGTGCCTTAGGCTGGCCACAAGAAAAGGCCACTCTAAAATGTGCAGTTTTACTGTATTGGGGGGTCCGGGGGGGTCCAAAAACCAGTCAGTATCTGGTGTGACCACCATTTGCCTCACGCAGTGCAACACATCTCCTTCGCATAGAGTTGATCAGGTTGTTGATTGTGGCCTGTGGAATGTTGGTCCACTCCTCTTCAATGGCTGTGCGAAATTGCTGGATATTGGCAGGAACTGGAA
>NW_015538053.1:154479-170506 GCF_001515605.1 Sinocyclocheilus anshuiensis | reverse complement strand
TATATTATATATATTTCTGTTTTGTTTGTTTTTATTCTGCTATACAATGCGTTGGCAATATGTACCTAAGTATGTCATGCCAATAAAGCAATATGAATTGAATTGAGAAAAAAATAAACAATTATAAATACTTTTTTATATAAATATTGAATGTTGTCAGGACAAGGATATTTTTGGAGCCATTTTTTTAACAGTATTTGAGGATCTCGCTCATACTTGATATTGTGTATTGATATTTTTGTTACAATTTTTAACCAATTTTATGAATTTAGGTCATTTTTATAGCTATTTCATGACCATTTCATTGTAACTATTTAATTGTTTTGTGATTCGTAATTGTTTTACTGTTTAAATTTATCTGTAAGGCCTATAAAATTCTGTTTAATGGCAGGTTTTGTTGTGACAGCATACCCCATATATTGTGACAACATGTTGCATTGTTTTTGGAGCTTGATGATCATAGAGGAAATTATGTTCTAATGTGCAAATCTGTATAAAGTTTCTTCAGAAATTCTCCTTTTGCATTACACAGAATTAATAACATGATATTGGTTTAAAACAACATGAAGGTGAGTAAATAATCAGGGAATTTTCATTTTCCTGGGCTGTTGTGGTTACACGTGGTCTGCGGTTGTGAGGCCGGTTGGATGTACTGCCAAATTCTCTGAAACGCCTTATGGTAGAGAAATGGACATTCAATTCACAGGCATCAGCTCTGGTGGACATTCCTGCAGTCAGCATGCCAGTTGCACGCTCCCTCAAAACTTGCGACATCTGTGGCATTGTGCTGTGTGATAAAACTGCACATTTTAGAGTGGCCTTTTATTGTGGCCAGCCTAAGGCACACCTGTGCAATAATCATGCTGTCTAATCAGCATCTTGATATGCCACACCTGTGAGGTGGATGGATTATCTCGGCAAAGGAGAAGTGCTCACTAACACAGATTTAGACAGATTTGTGAACAATATTTGAGAGAAATAGGCCTTTTGTGTACATAGAAAAAGTCTTAGATCTTTGAGGTCAGCTCATGAAAAATGGGGACAAAAACAAAAGTGCTGTGTTTATAATTTTGTTCAGTGTATTTCTTTAAAGTCTCTAATCATGTTAGTATATCTTTTAAAACATTATACAACTGTATAATGCGAAATGTATTTTTATCAGTTTATCTGTGTTTATAGCTGCTTTGCGCATTTTTTAGTTAGTATTCAGGTCATGTTTAGTGCTATTTTTTGCTCATCATCCTATGCATTTTGAGGTCTCTCTATGTTATGTTGAGGGCCATATGTAGGGCCATTGTATAATAGATTTTTCCTTTTACATTTCTACTTGACCTCATAGGTGAAAACAATGTTCCAGTTATCTGGTGGAGAGGGTGCATGTCCTCAGGAGCCATTTGTGTCCTGTTCCTCCTGCTTATATGTTCTTAAATATTATTTTTTCATCTCTGAACCCGTCCTTGGAGAGCACTTCCATCTTGAAACTCAATGTAGATTTAAAGGGATAGTTCACCCCAAAATGAAAATTTTTGTCATCATTTGCTCACCCACATGTCTTTCCACACCTGTATGGCTTATATGAAAGGAGACATTTTGAAGAATGTTTTGTTAATTTTTTAATTCCTAACATTTCATGGCCCAGTTTTGGCTATAGGTGTACTGTATAGACTACAGGCCCTAGCAACACCAGCTCATATTTCTTTCATAAATAGACTGTTTCAGATCCACATATGACATGCTGTGTGGCAGCAAAGTGAACTGATATCAGTACTCTGAAAGCCAGCTTTTCTCCCAAGACCCCCATTCATATAACCCCCACCAGACTAAATATGTCTAAAGAGACGTACAGCAGATATTATTCTTCAGACACCATTAACATGTTCTGTGCATTCAGTTGTGGTTCAAAATGTGCCCCTTTTTTCTCTACTTAACACTGAGACACACACTTATCCGTGAAAGACACAGGCCTTTTCTGCTTATTTGCTTAATTTCACACTATATGAGGAAGAGATGCTTCTTTTCTGTGCAGCTGGTGTATGTGTGCTTCATCAAGCAGAAATAAGGGGTTCTACCTCTCTCTCTCTCTCTCTCTCTCTCTCTCTCTCTCTGTCCTTCTCCAGCTTACAAAGCCTCCAGCTCCATTGTGCAGTATCACTCCTCAACCTATCAAAGCTTTATGTATAAAATATGAGGTAATATTGTGTAAATGGCTATAGTGCACTCTTTCACTGTCTGACAGTTGCTATTCAAACATGGTACCATTGGCAATAAACAGAACATATTGAAGGAAAACATGAGAAGTCCCTTATGATGTTAGTCAAGGTTTCATTATTGTCATTTTTCTCTTTTCGTGTTGTGAAAACGCTATGAAGAAAAAAACGAGTTGAAGTTGAATTGTTTTTTTGTTTTTTTGAGAAACATTGATTATATTAGTATTTTTTTAAAAATACCACCTAGAGAAATTTGTAAACATTTATTATTATTATCAATATTGAAAACAGTTGTGCAGCTTAATATTTTTTCAGGATTCTTTGATGCATAGAAAGAAACCGCATTTATTTGAAATATTTTTCTTCTAACAATATTAATACAGTATTAAGTATTAATTTCTTTCAGAAAAACATTCTACTCACCCCAAACTCCAAGTATTTGAGATATATGTATATGCTTGTGTTTTTTCCCCCTATAATTTACACAGTGCTTGCTGCCTTCTAGCAAGGACAATCTTGTTTTCCATCATCGCGTCCCTCAAAATAATGGGATTTATATTGAAAACATGCTTGTAATACTGAATAGGAGTGAGACGAGGGTCATCTGAAGAAGAATGAGCATACGACTCTTACAGTGTTTAACCAGGAAGCTTCACTTTATCAGAAATACCATATTGTACAGCTAAGTGTAAGGTAATACTTGTCTATGAGCTAGACCAGCACCAAACCAGTACAAACCAGCCTTGAATGGAAATAGTATGTTTATAGCATGTTTATAAGGGAACTGTAAGTCATGCATTAATGGTGTGTGTGTGTGTGTGCTTCGCAAAGCTCAAAGGATCACTCTGATGGACCATTTTCAAAGTTTGTCCTCCGTGATAAATGTGGTCATTATCGAGCAGAATGGAAAAGCAGACCTCCGTCATTATCCACACTCAACAGGGAGCCATCCCGTTTACTGTGTGTGTGATTTTACTCAAACATAAAGATGGTTTCCTCTTCAAACATTCTTATTTTTGGCTGCTCCTGATGGCCCTCAGAGGGACTTTCTGATGAGAATGAAAAACACAAATATGCCATTAGAAACACTCTGTCATTTGGCTCAGTTAAACTTCCTAAGGTTCAGGTGATTGTACAGATTTTTTAAAGAAGTCAGAGAAGAGTTATTTCATTCAGTGTCATTAGGCGTTTTAATGGCTTTTCATGAACTGGTGTAAAATGTTTCACATGTTTTAAGTCTGTTAGATCAGTGGAAAAACAGAAAGACATTAATATTGATCAGATAAGCTAGTTAATTTTTGTGCATAAAAGAAAAAAGAAAAACAAAAGTCATTCTTGCGAAGCGACAAACAGCCAATAAAATTTATTATTCTAATCAGCTTTGAGAAGTAGTTGTCAGAACCTTTATTTGACTGATAATGATTAGATGGAAATTAACTGCTTGATCGATTGCCGTCGTGACATTTGACTCTCTCTGTCTGTATGTTTTGATCCAGGATTTCAGTCTCAGATTGTGCTGTGTTTTCTCTTTGCTGTGCTGCTCAATAGTGAATAGACTGCATTTATTATTGTGCGTGTTTTCTCTCCTGAGGCTGAACGTGAAGGTCAAAGTCGATGAATAGATCAGCACAGAGAGGTGTAAAGTTTATGGCACTGAAGTAACAGATGCACTTTTTTCCAACCCAATGTGTTTGGTAGGAAGCAGTCATTGGAGAAGACTGTTGAAGTCAGTCGTTCAGGTGTTGTTTGAGGTTTAAAAGTTTAGTCCACTTAGAATTGCCAGTTAGGAAGGAGTCATCTGAATGACAATTAAAGTGATTAGTGTTTTTTTTTTTTTATGACCCATGGAGATATGTGGAAATCAAGCCAATAAAATGTGGAAATACACTACTGTACAAAAGTTTGAGGTTGGTAAAAAAAATTTTAAATAAATTAATACTTTTGTTCAGCAAGGATACATTAAATTGATCAAAAGTGACAGTAAAGACATTTATAATTTCGCTTATACTTTCTAATTATTACAGAACCCTAAAAAAATTTTTTCCACCGGAGTAATGATGCTGAAAATTCAACTTTGCCTTCACAGAAATAAACTGCATTTTAAATTTGGTCATCCGACGTGACGTCGAGAGTGACCGACTGAAAGGGAACTTCATTTGGACAACTTTAAAGGCGATTTTCTCAGTATTTTGATTTTTTGCTCCCTCAGATTCCAGATCTTCAAATAGTTGTATTTGAAGTCTCGGCCAAATATTGTCCTATCCTAACAAACCATACATCAATGGAACGATTATTTCTTCAGCTTTCGGATGATGTATAAATCTCAATTTCAAAAAATTGACCCTTATGACTGGTTTTGTGGTCCAGGGTCACAAATAGTAAACAGTTATGTTAAATTGTAATAATGTGTCACAGTATACATTTTTTTTACTGTAATTTTAATAAAATAAATCCAGACTTAATCATAAGACTTAAAAAAAATATATATATATTTTCCAAACTTTTGGACAGCAGTATACATGTGCATAATACAATAAAGTTATTGCAAATGAGATTTGAAAAACATACTATGAAAAGAAAGCTGGTTTTATGCAATATTTCCTTTTTTATCTATTTATACGTATTTTACACAGAGATAAATGCTTCGGTTATTTGCCTAAGTTTACATGGTTATTGCCCAATCCTTGTTGCACTTTGCACCATTTATGCATTTATATTTAATTTATTTATGCTAAAAACGCATTTTTCCATATTTAAATCTTTTTTGTTTTTCCCAAACTAGTACAGGAAATGCAAAAGCCTGCATAGTCTACTTTGCACTTCTCTCTTAATGGTATAACCACATCCAGATAGAATTTACAGCCATTTTTGTTTGCATTTTCTGTGTTGATTTAGGAGGGTGAAACCAGTGGAATAATGTGAAGTAGATTTCAATATGCAAAAAATATGTTATACTAATATACAATCTTAATATGTATTATAATTTTGTAATGCCAGCAAATCAGATTTGTGCTTATCATTTTGAGAAATGTCTTTAGATGATCCAGAGACATTAAATGGGTGGTCCATTTCAACTAGAGACTATATGGTAGAGACTATAAGTGCTCTGGATAACTCAAGAAATAACCTGTTTTCAATCACATTTATCTTAAATGCCAATAAAACCCAATACCGGCTGTTTTGTCCTTGTGAGACGGCCTATTGATTACTGCTTGCTTATGCAGTGAATCTGAAGGCAAAGTATTTTTGAGCATTGATCATTGTTATATTAGTGTAGATCTGTGAACAGTGGGTGATATATCACCATTGCACAGATGCAAGAATATGGCTGATATTATAGATCACACACATATATACAGAGGGTGACCTTCAGTATGGAGTTCAGATGCTGAGAGTGAGTTCAAAGCTCTGTGAATCCCTCCATCAGAAGGATGAGGCTAAAATGTGTCATGCTAGCACGGACCACAGGCTGATGGATGCTTGTTATAGCCCCACGGGCCACTTCAGAGGTAGAAGCAAGATTATGACACCAGTTAGAAGAAACTTTTTGACAACTTAAAAAAAAAAAGAGTTAAAAGTTAAGCTATATTTGTCGACATTTGCGATTTCAGTGTTTTAATACACAAATATTTATGCATTAGTGTTCATTCATAAGGGAACATGCATAGGACGGAGGGGAGAAGGAGGTGGATATGTCAGCGGAATATTCCTTTGATGGAGCTGGAGTCAGAGAGGTGGTGGAGGTTATGCAGGCTTTGATGGCTGTTGCCGAGCAACACAATCCATCTGTCTGACTGCCGAGGGCTTGAAAGGCCAGATCTGCTTCATTTCATTTATTATTTTAATTTCGTTTACCTGTTACTAGGTAGAAAAATAAAAGTGGACCACAGTCATAGCTCATTTTCCAAGATGAACATATGCAGGTTTTGAACATGCTACATGAATAGAACCAGGGTGGGCATTTGTATATAAGATAGTTGCAGATAGTTGCTATACAGTTTTGAGCTACCATTGCATTTGTCAGGCTTAAGTGTAATTGGTTTGTTTGTTTGTTTATTTAGTTAGTTGGTCAGTTAGTTATTTAGCCATTTATTTATTTAGTCATTCATGTAGTCATTTATTTACTCATTCTTTTATTCCTGTTTGTTTGTTCGTTCATTAATTAATGTATTAATTTCGTCATTCATTTATTCCTGTGTTTATTTATCTAGCCATTTAGTCATTTATTTATTAATGAATGTATGAATTCATTCATTTATTGATGTATTTATTTATTTATTTACTTACTTATTCCTTAATTTATTTATTTATTTATAATAAACCCATCCATTCATTAATTCGTTCATTTAGTCATTCATTTATTCCTGTTTGTTTGTTTGTTCGTTCATTAATTTGTGTATTAATTTTAGTCATTCATTCCTGTGTTTATTTATTTAACCATTTAGTCATTTATTTATTTATTAATGTATTCATTCATTCATTCATGCCTGTATTTATTTGTTAATTAATTATTTATGAATTATTAATTTATTTTAGTCTTTCATTCATTCAATCATTTTATGTATTTATTTATAGTTTTATTGTTTAGCATTATGTTTGATGTCATTTTGTTTCAATTTTTATTTGTTTTTACAAGTTGTAGAGTTACACAGACTTTCTTAAACGTTCTTAAATTTTTCTTTTTTTTCTGTATTTCTTCCCCACTTTTCTATATTGTCCATAGTGAAAATAAATAAATAGTTGACAAAAAACATACCTCTAATAAAGAATAGTAATAATTAGAAAACACGGAAAACAAGGTCAACTGCACATATTTAAGTGCAAGCTCGTTAGGGAGATTTTTGACTTTTTGACTTGTGTTACATGTACGTGTTTATCTGACATGCATGAAAAATTACACACCCCTTCTGTCCTGTTACATTTGTTAGACCAGCTTTCATCTATTTATCTGCTATTTACCCACTCAAACAAGATATTTGAGCACAATCAGTATGGTCATAATACCTCTAGTTGTTGAATGCCTCTTAGATAGTCTGACGTTGACCTGTACATAATTAATTTGTGATGGCAAATTCGTGAGCTGCTAGCCCAGGCTTGACTCGTTTGCTTATGCTGAAATATCCACCATGAATTATTTAGTGTTTGCAAATCTAATAAGCATGCATAGACTATAATGGCTATAGAGAGGCAGACATTTCATAAAGAGGCCAACTAACACATGGCCAGCTGAATTTTCAACATGAAAACATGATGAATTTTTGATTGCATATGCCCAAATCGTTTGTTTACATGTCTTGGTATTACTTTCATAAGAATTCAGACTCAATTTTTGGTGTATGATAAAACAAACAAACACTTCTAACATCTAACATTGCTTTCCATGCAGCCATGAGGTTTCAATGCCAGTCTGTTATTTTAATGTGCTTTGTGCAATTATGCATGATCTTCAAACACAATTTTTCATATTTAACTGCATTGTAACTGAGCAGGTTAGTGCTTCTCTCTGGAGATAATCTAAAACTGTTTGTGCTTCATAAAATGGCTTTGCCTGTGTTTTTTTGTTAAATGAAGCATTTATGTGCTAATTCAGTTTAAAGACTGTGGTAAACCAGTTTAATTAAATCAACGCATGTGTAAGCCTGCCTCATCTAATTAATATATTACTCCCTGATTTGATTGATTTACTGTTCTTGGCTATAGTGAGAAGATACGGTACACTGCTTAACTTAATTTGAAATATAATACCCTACATATTCATCTTAGAGTCAGAATATAACAGTCTTTATTTATGTAGCGTTATTTATTTATTGCCATGTAGTTAGGATTTTGTTTTAGAGACTTTTAAGCCATAATTACCATATATAGTGTCTGAAAAGCGATTACAGGGACGATTTCTGGGGTTCAATTTCTTGCTAAGGGCACAATGGTGATAGTCTGGGATCAAACAACCGATCTTTTAGTACCTATAGCCTTGAGTTTTTACCATTACAAAACAACTCCCTCAAAAACTATAAAATGTGCGGCATTCATTCATTCATTCATTCATTCATTCATTTATTCATTCATTTCAGAGACGCTCAAACGTTATAATATGACAGGCCAAAATCCACATTTATTTGAGGGCCATGGGCCAAATGTAAATTTTGCATTATATCCAATTATATTATATAGAATTGTATTACATTTTCTTTTTCTTTTTTTTTCTTTTTTAATTTAATTTTTTCATAAATTTTCATTCCATTTTTCATGAGCAAAATGAAAATAAATGTTTACTTTTTTTTTATTATTTAATTAAATTCACTTGTTGTTTTTACATTTCAATGCAAAAATAAAACAAAAAAATTTTAAACAAAAATACAAATTAGATATTAAGATATGCTGCAGTGGAATGTTTTTATTATTATTTATTTATTCCTATTTTATATTTTATTTATATATATATATGGCATGGTGGATGTATGTATGCGTGTATATGTATGTACCGTATGTATATATGTATTTATTTATTTATAACATGTAAAATAAATAAAATATAAATATTATTTAGATAATGTATTTGTTTATGAATACAATTTATTTAAAAAATAAAATGTATTCTTATTTATTTAATTTATATATTTATTAATAAAAATATGTATTTATTTATTTATTTGCTTATAAATCAATTTAATTAATCAGTTTATTTATTTATTTATTAATCATAATATGATTATGACATGTGAGCAAACTGCTACAGAATGGCTGTCACATTTCTACATGATTGACGTTTTTTACAAAATCTTTTTAAATATAATAATCCATCTAATATAAATGCATCACATTTATATATCTGTTGTATTTCTATATTGATTATATGTATTCTTTGTTTTTTATTATATACTGATCTATTTCTTTTTGCCTGTTTTACGGTACTTGCATGCAACAAGGTCACTAGAGAAAAAGCATTTGGTTGTTTTCATACACATGAGGGACAGCAACTACAGTAAGCCTTGACTAGGCTAGATTAGGCTAAAATCAGTCAGTCAGTATTTTTTGGAAACTCGGGTCATCACAAAGCAATCACCTCTCCAATCACATGACCTGACAAGAAGACGACAAACAACCCCCAGTTCACCAAGTGCACTGATGGCTTAATTATGTTTGCCATAATATTTCATCCATTCACGGCAGCCTGTCTTAGACACACCGAGACCATTACTGTGAATTATTTACACTGTTTCAAAACCCTATATGTGACTGCTGGCATGCATGAGGTCCCTGTAGAAATACTTGCCCGTAGAGGATATCGAGTTAAATAACCTCATTTAGCCAGTGTGGGCCATTTAGTCCCAGCTCTGATCATGCAGGATGTTGCATGTGGAAAGACCCATGCTGAATAGCATTTTGCATACTATCCATACTATATAGAATGCAAGATTAGAATTAGTGCATTGAAAATAGTGTCTAAGGTGCTCAAATGATACATCATTTTATCCATTTGAGCATGCTCTTTTAGCTAGTATGCCAAAATGCTTTCTTCCCTGAAACATAATGATCATTATAGGGGTCATATGATGTTGCTAAAAAGAATATTATTTTGTGTATTTGGTGTAATGAAATGTGTTTATGCGGTTTAAGGTTAAAAAAACACATTATTTTCCACATACTGTACATTATTGTTTCTCCTCTATGCCCCGCCTTTCTGAAATGCGTTGATTTTTACAAAGCTCATCGTTCTAAAAAAGCGAGGTGTGCTGTGATTGGCCAGCTATACAGTGCGTTCTGATTGGCTGAATACCTCAAGCGTGTGACGGAAATATTACACCCCTTATGTTGTGATGGAGTGACAATCTTCTTTATGCACCAAGAGCTTGTAACACTTCAAAGAGAAAGAAAAAATTGAAATCGCATCATATGACCCCTTTAAGATGTCTAAATAAACCTGAAAATAATGAGGTGATGAGTTCAGCTGGAAGCTAATATTTGTACGTCAACACAAACATAATGTAATATAATGTATAATATAATATATAATATAATAATATAATATAAAATGTATGTAAATAATATATTTAAATTTAATTTAATTTCATTAAAAAAAAATAATAATAAAATAAAAATGCAAACTAAATGGTATTTTATGCATCAGGTATCCAGATACTTAGTGTATACATATTTATTTAGTTGTTTGTTTGTTTGTTCAAATTTATTTAGTTTTTTAAATCAATTAATTAGTAATAGTGAATTTTGAGGTGATGAGTTTAGCTAGATGATAACATTTGTATTTCAACACAAACAGTATGTTACAGAAGGGTCTTTGATACCAAGAGGCAGTTTTTTTGACATGGTAGTATGTTTTACTAAACGCACAAACTTATTGAGATTTTGAGTAATTGCCCTCATCTATACACATTTAGCAACACCTTTAACCCCAACTATTTCGCTCCCGGCATCTGCTTGTGACCCTTCTGCGTTTGTTTGAACAGCAGAGGAGTGGATGCTGCTGGACAGCAGTCTGTCAGGCTGTGCTTAATGAGTTTTTTGGTAAATGAAGAAGTGAATGAGGCTCTATATTTAACACAGACACCGTGACTGAGGGTCATTTTACGCAGCTCCATTTTGCATCGTTGCAAAGCTTTGCCTCACCGCAAGATGGATGAGGGTAATTTTCATGGCTTTGGGCAGCAGTTTATCACAAGAAAACAAACAAAAGGCCTTAAATCACCATTTATTATGAAATTCTACAGCACACACACACACACACACACACTACAGGAGTGGCACCTGTACAGCACATATAGCTACACTCGTCACATATTGGCATTTAAGTGCATATTTATAGTCTCAGGATCCCTGTACCATAATTACGACAATCATAGATATTTGCACACAGGTTTTGTGAATGTGTTGCATGCTGTTAAGATTTTATGTAAATCATCTTGATGTGTAACATTGTTGATAGCTGCAAAAATTTAGTTTATTTATTTATTTGGTTAAATTTAATTTATTTGAATAAATATAATTTTATGATTTTAATCATTTTAATTTAATTAAATAAAATTAAACAAATCGATATTTTATATCAAGCATCCAGATGCTTAGTGTATAAATAAATAAAAATATTTATTCATTCATTTTTAATTTATGCATTTAGCAGACACTTTTATCCAAAGTGACTTACAGTGCATTCAGGCTATAATTTTTTTACCAGTATGTGTGTTCCCTGGGAATCGAACCCATGACCTTTTGCGCTGCTAACACAATGCTCTACCACTGAGCCACAGGAACATTTTTAAATACTTTTAATTCATTAATTAATTATATAAATATCTGTTAATTATTTAAATGTAATTTTATTATTTTAATAATTTTACATTAAGTAAATAAATTTAAACAGGTCAGTATACATCTTATACATCAAGTATCCATTTTATGCAAATTGTCACAGAAGAATTGGCATACTGTATATATAACATGGTTCTTGTGCCGCCAGATCAGTGTAAAGAAGGTGAAATACTGTATATACCAGTAAGTTTCACTATGCAAATATATTCAATAAAGAAGACTAATCACAGTTAAGAGTGCAGACTTCCAGTTTTGAATTGCCACCATTATGACAATGAGAGATTTTCAAAATGTAAAATTATTTAGAAGAGGACTGTGGTTTGGACCTGAAGTTTTCTCTATTAGAAGCTCACCTTTATGTGCTGTCAAGACTTAAGCATGTGTTATGTCTGTGAATTATATAATCACACACATAGTGACCTGGGCCAGACATCTGAAACCAACATACTTGTTTTAATTTACTGTACTGAAGCTACAAAAGGTTCCTGTCATCTAAGGCTTCTTTGTTGGCCATCTCAGGAACAATACGTCTATATTATAGATTACATTGTGCTGCTGAGGACTGGTGTCACAGCATCCTTAAATGAGTGCAAAATAATAGTAATAATCTAATGCCAGTTCAAAACAGTGGAATTAGATCTACCATTTTCACCTTTACCAGAACAAAGGAGACTAGTGATTACAGAGTCTGAGGAGGATGTCATTTGTGTCTCATACCATACATCCTGCATAGCCCTGTTAGGCTTTACTGAATAGGATTTGCCATTCACTGCAGAATTCACACATAACGTAATGTACCTGGCTAGTCTATTATTGCTATTAAGTAAAACATATGCACAGGATATTTATTTTCTTACATCTGACTGAAAGGAATTCTGTTGAATGAAACCATCAATTTTGTGACAGTAATTACTAACAGTCTTGCATGATAAATTGGTCTGTGCAGTCAAAAATTAATCAGTTTAGTGTCTGAACCTTAAAAAACTAAGACATTAAAGGGATAGTTCACCCAAAATTTAAAATTACCCCATGATTTACTCACCCTCAATCCATCCTAGATGTAAATTACATTTTTCTTTCAGACGAATACAATCGGAGTTATATTAAATAATGTCCAGGCTAATCCATGCTTTATATTGGGAGGGGATGGTAGCCCAAAATTTGAAGTCCAAAAAATTGCACCCATCCATTATAAAAGAAGTCCACACGGCTCCGGAGGGTTAATAAAGGCCTCCCGAAGAGATGCGTTTGTGTAAGAAAAATATCCATATTTACAACTTTATAAACCTTAATCTCTAGCTTCCGCTAACTGTCGTATGAGCGTTCACGAGAGAGTGGCGTCCAGTGGATGATGTAGCATGTAGGCGTAGCGTAAACTCCGGTGAGAATATGCTAGTCTCCCGAGAAACAAGTTTTGTTTACAGCAAAGGAAAACCAGTGTCCTCTTGGCTTATATCGAAATCCTCCGACATTTTTCTTTACAAATCCTCGTTTTGTACTACTAATTCGTGACCAGTGTTTTTTGCTCTCTCCTCTGCGCTTCCACGTTCGTCACTTCCGCGTTCGTCACCGTGTTTGCCTATGTGCTACGTCATCCGCTGGACGCCACTCTCTCGTGAACGCACATACGACAGTTAGCGGAAGCTAGAGATTAAGGTTTATAAAGTTGTAAATATGGATATTTTTCTTACACAAACGCATCGCTTTGCTACAAATTTCAGGACCACGTGGTGGGTAAATAATGCTGAATTTTAATTTTGGGGTGAATTATCCCTTTAAATTACTACTATATATTAACTATCTCCAACATTTTTTAAAGACTTCATTAACATTAGCAACAAACAATGCCTAAATGGCTATTGGCTATTAGTTAGCATTAACCGAAAGAACAGAGCAAGATATTCTAGAGTGCTATTCTATTCTTATCTGGTAGCAGATCATGTTTCTGCTTCATTTTCTGAAAGAGAAAGACTGTAAATGTGTTTATATGATAACATTTTGTACTAGTAGTGTGCTAGCAAATAAATGGCTTCAGTGCTAACAGACATGGACTAAAAGCCATCCAGTTCTGATTTTATGGGGTCTTTAAAGAAACTGGCATTTAAAGTAGTACAGGCACAAACACACACATGCACACACACTGGCTTTATCGCATCAGTATTTATTACTTCATTCAAAGTGTCTGGGCTGTTTTGTGCGGCGCTTTCCTGAGGGATTATCTCCATTAACATGCATAGCCGCCCAATATCAAACCACTTTTTCCTCATTGATCCTTGCTGTGCGTGAAGGCTGCCAATTTGTTTATATTTGCATTCGATTTTTATATAATACACAGCACAGTAATTGGATTGTGCGCTGCTGGGCTTTCATATGTGGACGCATTAGTGATTGCTCAAGTAGCAGTGACCTTGGGCTAAACAACGCTCGCTTCCTCGCCTGACGAACCTCACCGGCCCTCCTTGACTCGTGCCTCCTCGTTCCTTTTTGAGATGCAAATGGGATCAGCGAAGGTTCCATGGGGCGGTTTGTTCAGCTAACTCTACAGCGTATAAACAATTAGCACATGCCAAGTCATGAATATGTGCTCACCTTGTGCTCTTAACGGGGGCAAAGATTCATCCAAATCTCAACAGGGCTCAAGAAACGCAAGAATCTGTTGCTAGGAGATGTTTATACAGTCATTCAAAATGAGGCTTTAATGAATTCATGTACCCTTTTTGCTAGTTTTTAGATATCTGAATAGGATGGAAGTGTGAATCTCATGACACTGACACTACGTTTATCATAGTTCACCTTCAGAAATCAAAGGGGAAAATTGTAAACTGTATTTTTTACAGTAAATTTTAAAATAATTTGTAAAAATAAAAATGTACATCCTGTCATTATTTTAAATATTCATTTCAGCTTCAAATGGTTGGTATTTATTTTATTTTATTTTATTTTATTTTCTATTTTATTTAATTATTTTTAACACCACTGTGTCAGGTCTATTTTTTATTTTTATTTTTGAATAATGAGAATGGGTTGATATGCTTCATGTAATGCATTTTTTTATTTTTATTTTTTTTTATTTTAGCAAATCTTATGATTCCCAGTGGTGATTCTCATGTAATATCATGACTTTTCTGTATCAGAATTAATTTTAAGACATTAAAGTAAATACTACAGTACAATATTGTACATTGTGCTGGTAATGAGAATGGACTGATGTTCTTCATGCAATGCAAAACGACTTAATAGTCAAGATCAGCCTTCATTTATTTATTTATTTATTTCGATTTTTGGGTATAATATGACAATGTTCTTGACAGAATCAGAGTTTCTCCAAGACTATTTGATCCCAAGTGAGATTTATTTTGCTCAATCACATGTGAATATAACGTTCAGAGCTCTTATTAGCATATTTGGTTTATTGAAGTGACGCTGCTTAAAATAAAAGTCACCTTGACACTTTTTTTGGCCTTCATACGGGAGAGATAGAAAAACAGGAACGGAAAGAAGAAGGCCAAGGGGATCCATCTAAAATTAGCTGCTGTGAGAACAGCATCTTGATGGAGGAGTTCACAAGGTTCTCCATCTAATCCAATCAATCTAGAACAAAGCCAGAAGTTTCCTCCAAACTAAGCACTCGGTATGAAAGGAGCGAGACATGTTTGATGTCTGCTTCCAAGCACAGCAGCAGAAAGTTTGCTGAAACAGACTGTTTTTCTCTCGTACTGTGTTCGCATGATGTAAGTTCTCATTACCAGAAGCATGAAATGATCAAAAGATTCATGGAGCTTAAATTTATTGACTTATAATCCTGTTGTTTTGTGTCTCCAACATCGTTTGACCTGAAATGCATTGTTTTTTTGAAAATGTTTGTGGCATGTCTGATGGGCCAGAGCAATGTTTTCAAAGACTAATGCATGCATCCTCAGTGGCCCCAGTGCATCATGGGAGCATTGCATGCTCGGTGTGAGTCTCAGTGCTGTGTTTGTTTTTGTTGAGTCATAAACATATACATAACCATATGAGAACAGAAGAGCTCGCTGTCAGAATGACTCATTTGGATGCCGATGTGTCCATGGGTCACAGTCATGCATGCCGCTTCTACACTGTTGTTCATTTTTACTGGGGCGTGTTATTTATATGAGATGCAGCCATGTTGTCTGATGGAGTTTTGCCTGTTTGAGAAAGCAGAGCTCACCATGTTGTGCTTGATTTTACTGAATTAGTTTGTGCATAACGTGAGAAATTTCATTTTATAAACAGCATAACCTTAGTGTGGCCAATCAGTGACACTAAAACATATATTAAATTTGGATGATCATCACATTTATGCTCAGCATTTTATGATATTAGATTTCAGTCAATATAGTTGGCCACTTTCACAATGTGTAAATTGAATTGAGTGTCTTTTAAAGGGTTTCCATGACATAATGAGTCTGAATCATTATTTTATTTTATTTTATTTTATTTTATTTTATTTTATCAGATCAATGTTTTTGTCCATA
>NW_015538053.1:140898-154383 GCF_001515605.1 Sinocyclocheilus anshuiensis | reverse complement strand
AACAAAAAAAAAAAAAAAAACCTGGACAAAAACTTGAAAAATTCTTCCAAAAATCTTTTTCATCATACATGTTTGGAGCAACATGAGTGTGGGTAAATAATGATGAATTTTAATTAATTTTGCTACAGCCATCCTATATTAGCTTTGGAAAAAGTGGACGAGTCCTGATGCATCTGAAAGTGTGAACTACAAATTAATATTAATCTACATAGCAGCTATTGTTAATCCAAATTGATTATCAGTGTTTTTTCTGTAGCATATACAATTTGCAGTCATTTTTATTCATATAACAACAGATTGCCCTGTCACAGAGCTAGGCAATATGACAGTGAATATATAATGCAGGCTGTTGTATTATGGCGGTTTTATAATGCAACTCCTGTTTTTGAGTCTGTTTTTAACATAATATGAAGTTGTATTTGCACTTGTGCCAGATTTATCATTCAGTTATTCTATCAATTTCTAAATATGAAGAGACATTAATAATAGGAGATTAAGTACCTTTCACTTGGAAAGTATTTAATGTCATTAAAAAAGGCATTGCCACATAATGCTTTAATATATAAATCTATCTATATACATTTCTATGATAGAAATTCAAGCATCCTGCTACTCTATTTCACTTTCTGTCCAATATTTGGGTGATTATTATGAAACAATATTATCCTTATATTATTATATGACTTTATTTTTTAAATTATCTTAGATTCCTTTATTAATGATATATGTCAATCATAATTGTTTCCCAAATATGTGCAATATGTTAAATGCAAAATTGACTGTTATTCCTGCATTTTCTTTATGAACTTGCATTATATTACTAAAATGTGTTATGCATCTTGTTAAACTAAAATGTAACATTGTAAAGTTGTTGCATGTAGTTCAGAAAAACTTAAGAGGACACATGGGAACTCATTTAATGTCGTCATATTAGATTACGGGATTCTGCTCAGCTGAGGATAATTGTGTAATATTCACATGAGGGTCAGTGCACTCTAAATCCCATAATCCACCAAACTCCATTACTGAAGTCTGTTATTAGTGGAGAACCAGTCGACATTTCCCTCTGAATGTATTAAAGAGGCTTTATTGAAATGCATTGTGGTGCTTCAGATTCAGGCTGTTCCTCAGACAGTTTTCCAGTGCAGAAATGTGACACACATGTAAAAACTAAAGGTTGGTGTGGCCATTGGCAACCTGCTTTTAATCTGGCTTGGTAATGATCCTTTAATGAAGTTGAATGAAGTTACATGCAACATTGTGACCGATAATCAATAGTTCACACTCCTATTGTGTTACAATTAACCTGATCCCCAGAGACACCCTGAACGCTTTATCCTGCTGTTGTGAAGGGCTAACAAAGATGGAAAACAGTGCATTTAGCACCGTCAGGCCGGTCAATATGTAGATGAGTTTGTTTCTTCATCTGAACAGATTTGGAGGAATTCAGCATTACATCACTTGCTCACTAATGGATCCTCTGCAGTGAATGGGTGCCGTCAGAATGAGAGCCCAAACAGCTGATAAAAACATCACAATAATCCACAAGACTTCAATCCATCAATGTCTTGTAAAGTGAAAAACTGCTTGTTTGTAAGAAATAAATCCATCATTTTGCCGTTTTAACTTTAAATCATTGCTTTTGGCCAAAATGTGAGTCCATAATCCATAATAACACTTCCTCCAGTGAAAAAGTCCATCCCCTGTTGTCCTCTCACATCAAAATCCACAAAACATATTGTTTAGGACTGTTTTTTTTTTCCCGCTCGTAAACGGTGTTTGATCTGTGCATATTTCTCTCCTGATTCAGACAAGATTACTTTTTAATTTGAGAAAGCAATAGAACTCGTTAAAAATGGTTTAAAGTTAAAAACGTTTTATTGATACATTTGTTTCTCACAAACACAGCTTTTTGCTTCACATGACATTAATTGATGGACTGGAGTGGTGTGGATTACTTGTGGATTATTGTGATGTTTTTATCAGCTGTTTGGACTCTCGTTCTGACGGCACCCATTCACTGCAGAGGAGTGAGCAAGTGATGTAATGCTACATTTCTCCAAATCTGTTCAGATTAAGAAACAAACTCATCTACATCTTGGATGTCTTAAGATTGAGTAAAATTTCAAACTTGGGTGGGCTCTTTTGACTAGTAAGTAATGACCTAGCAACCACTTAGTGTTGCATTTAAAAAACATTCAGAACATCTTGGAATCCACAATATTCTGGCCTCATGGTGGTGAGTTTTGCTTCTTATATATATATATATATATATATATATATATACACAGTATATATAAATCAGGGTTTGCTTATTTATTATAGAATGGATTCATTATATACCACATCTAGAGGCATTATCTAAACATTTACTCCCATCACATTCCTGCACCGATGTGTTTCTCTGAACATCCATCAGTGCTGAATCTCTCTGGAGACTTTAGAAATGATGAGATGTGCAAATAACATGCCATGGTTTAATAATCCTGCTGGCTAGCCCAATGTTGCTGAGATAAATTTCCAAGTGCATTGTGGGAGGAGATCAACCAGCAAAACTCAATGGAAAACCCAGTGTAAATTTCAGTGCATAAAAACCCACAGAAATGTGTCCAGCTGTTGAGAGATCCTTTGGGTGAAGGTCCCAGGAGCAGCACATATGCTAATATTCAGGCTCCTGACAGGTACATGAGAACATCACGTGTACTGATGAAGACGTGACTGGCAGAACTGGTTCCCTGGACGTTCTAATGTCAAGGAAAGGCCTTCGGAGGGATTTACAGTTAAACGCTACTTGCCTCTCTACATTAACATAAGCATATGTCCATATGGTTATGAGCCAAACTCCCAGTGCAGAGTCACATGACCATGTGGTGATGGATGCTGAAAAAAAAAAAGGTTCATAAATTCTATCAGGTCATTTGTATTACATCAGGTCAATTTATAACTGCTATTAATATCATTTGATAAATTTTTGGCTTGGGTGTTCAAAACTGTATTAATTAAGTTGGGATTATGAAATCAATGCTAAAGATTAGGCTAATATATGAGGCTGTCTTACCTCATTCTTCTTGTAGAACATTATTTAGATGTTATATATGTAACTGTCAGATTAAGAAGAGATTTTGAGATTTTTATTCAGCCATGAGTTGTTAAATGAAGCATTTTTTCCAAAATG
This sequence comes from Sinocyclocheilus anshuiensis, assembly GCF_001515605.1. NCBI lineage: Eukaryota > Metazoa > Chordata > Actinopteri > Cypriniformes > Cyprinidae > Sinocyclocheilus > Sinocyclocheilus anshuiensis. The sequence goes on along the minus strand of NW_015538053.1, from coordinate 151,208 downwards.
ATAGCTGTGGGATAAACTGTGTCTGATGTTTCATGGTAAATTGGGCCAGTGGCTTAACTAAAAGCAACAGTAAGATTTGCCTCCAAGTGCAGGAAGAATGATAACAAATACTATTACAAAATGCTGAAAGTGGTTTTATTGCATTCAGATATTAATATTGAATCTTTTCTTTGGCTGATTAATGAAAATGTGAATAATTTGCAGCAAAATGAGATTGTGCATTACTAATGTTTTTGTCATGTTCATATTTTTATTTTGGTAACACTTTAGTTTAGAGACAAATTCTCAGGTCTGACATGTTTTTCCTTTCTTTGAGGAAAACTTACTCTAAGAAAAAAGTGGCACAACTTACCCCACAGTGATAGTTAATCAATTAGCCTTTGAATTTGTGCTTGCAATCTTTCTGTTACTATTCTTAATCTTAAACCACTACACTGTAATTGTAACAGGGGAAAAGTGTTTCAGACTGTTGGGAGACATTCTGGAAATCCCAGAATCCAGTTCTCTTTTGACAGCTTAATCAGTTCAGAGATCTGAAACGGTTATTTGAGGGAATGAAGGAGAACTGAGTTAAAGTAATGCCACTCATGAAGATCTCAATCTGGACTCCCACCACATGCGCTGTCTTATGAGAGAAGGTGTCCATAATAACTGACACTGAATTCTGTTCTGTTGTATCCAATAGACTAACTTGAACATCTCTTTTGATATTTCATTCATAACCCAGTTTTCCAGTCCAGATTTTATTCTTTACCCAAATGGTTTGATCTTCCTCATAGGCTTTGTCAGTCACCTTCTGCGTTAATAGAGTTTCAGGTTTTTGATCTTTTTGCATTGCCTGTTCCAAACATTAAAGAACTGTGTATTTCCAAAGACATTTTGATGTAGTATTCATCAGTTCGGATGCTACCACATCACTAATAGCAAGATTTGGGCAGATTTACCCATCAATGCTGAACTTGTATCGCAGTCTCACTCATCTGATTCCTGTGATTATGATGCAAACATGTCATTCTGCACATTTACTATTTAATGCTCAATGAGACCCTGACATGGTTTGAGGACGATAAAGTAAAGAAAAGCTGCCTATTAATCTATAACTAAAGTTATTAGTCTCTTAGTCTCACTACAAGTGGCCACAAAGCTAAAAAACAAAGGCCTCTGTATAGTTAAAAACTAAAACAAAGGTTCATTTTGTTATGAAAAGCAAAAGAAATGCATTTGTTTAACATCATGTTTGTGTCTTTTTCTTGAAGTAGCATCAGGCAGATGTATCAAATATGTCGTGACATTTCGCTTTGGTTGGTTAAGCAATAGTGGGTGATTGAAAGAGCTGTTAAAGCAGGTTGGAACTCAGTTTAGCGCAGTTAATTGCCCTTTCGGTCGCATACAGTTACTGTTTTCTGGCTTTCTTTCAGTCATGCAGTTTTGTTTATTAAAATAAGGACTGTGATTGTTCCCTGATATGGCAAGCAACTATATTTCTGCCCTTTTTTCCCTAAAAATAACAGTTCCTTGATGCCAAAATGATAAATTACATTGTTGTTCTTGGTTTAAAAATGTTTATCTACAACAATTGCTCATGCTCTAGTTACGGTAAACTCGCAAAGCGGGTTCTGTGAAACCATTCAAGAGCGTTTCATTAAAATTACATTCAAAATCTTAATCTAAATTTGAATTCCAAAGCAGTTCATGTATTCCCAAAGAAAAAAAAAGAGCCCTTCATTGTGAATACATACGTATGTACATAATACAAGTACAGAAAAAGTCTTTAAAATGGGATGACAGGCTTCAAAAGACGTGAGTGTGAGGGAAAGCTCAGTCTGATTTCTATCATAGCTCCACATTTGGCACTTGGAAGTCTAGCGAGGCTTTTGATTTAAGTTCAGAGGGAAATCTGAGAGCTGGTTAGACGTGTGCCATTTAATGAAGTCGTGCTGGAACGCCCATGGTTTGGGATCAAAGCCGCTTTGTGTCTAAAGAGGGCTAAAATGACAGGAAGTCACCAGTTTCGCCCCTCTGAAACTGAGTCCAGAGGAAATGAAGATTTTGCCTTGAGTTGCTCAAAGTAACATTTTTCATATCGCACCATCTCTTCCCTCGAAACTGACCCAAGTCCAGTAATTATTTCACATGAGATTGGAATATATTTCAGCATTACATTAATGTTTAAGTAGATGTTAATTCTTTAATTCTGTATTCATGCAAAACTTTATTTTAAATCACAAATGAGGTTGTTGGAGTCCACCTTGATTAAATCTTCTAAGACTTTCCATTAAAATGCTGTATAAGCAGTGTACATGCAATTTTACATTATGCTACTATAACAGATGCAATTTGCTTAGATCTCTTCATTTAGATCTTTAAGTACAGTAGACCAATTAATTATCTCTCCATTTAAACCTGTTTATGCAGATATTTACCAAGATAAAGAGGATATTTTGTCAGATAAACATGCTTAACGTGCAGTGATATATCTGCAACCTCAAGACATTTATATTAAGATTTTATGTTGATTTTTAATGCAATTAACTACATTTTAATTAATTAATTTAAAAGTTAAATATTTTAATTTGACCTTTTTGCAAAGAAGTTAAATCTGAGGACATGCAAGTTAACAGCTGTTCAGAGAAGTTCAAATTCAAGGTACTCTTGCAAAAGTTAATTTATTTATTGGCAAAATACAGTATTAAAATATGACAACTCCACAAAATTGTGGTAATTGAAAAATCAGTCATAGTATTTGTTTTTATACTCAATAATAATTTTTTATTATTTTATTATTATTTTTTTGTAAGCCCACGCTTGTGTGTGTGTGTGTGTGTGTGTGTGTGTGTGTGTGTGTGTGTGTGTGTGTGTGAGAGCGAGAAATGGTACTCACTTTATAATGAAACTGCTAATTATTTTGTCCTTGATTTCTTATTTTCCCCCCACCTCTAGTGACTTTTACTTAATTGAAAGAACTGTCGACTATCAGCCCAGTCGACTAATTTGACACGCAGGGAGATACGCAGACGAGCATATCAAGACACACGTCAACACCCTGCTAATAAATCATACTGGGGCTGTCACACAGGAAAAGGCCATCCAAATGTTCTTGCTAATTTTACAGAGTGCCATTTCGAGTACGTCTGCTCCAGCTAATGTAGGAGCTCTGCTCTCCTGTCAGCAGCATCTACTCCTGCTAGCCTGAGGCTGTGATCAAGTGCCTGATGTCAGGGTTTATCGGTGCTGAATGCTGATTGCTTTAGAATTGGTCCTCGGCAATAAGAATGTGCCATTTGTTCAGGTAATGCAGGACAAGTGGAGTCGGCTGCTCAATAAACTAAGGGAAGATGTTTTCGAAAGATGGGGTGATTGCAATGAAATTGAGAAGAAGGTATCCAAGATATGTGAATTGCTAATAAAACTGAATCTGACTTATGTTCTCAATAGATATTCTAAGCACACAGACTTATTTCCATTTATGCATTTTATTTGATGGAGTGAGTGGCATCTTGGACTGAATGTAAAAGTTTTATTATTATTTCTGTACTGATCAAAATTGCTTTATTGAATTCTTTATTATTTGCTTTTACAATTGTGATATCACAATTTAAACAATGGAAAACTGTCAGACAATCAATCACAGGACATCAAGGGTACAGTGGTACCTGCATAGAGACGATGCTGGTGAGACATGTTGATTTGCTTCTCTGATTTAATGAAATTAAGAAAACGTATCACTTTAGAGACACTGATGGGACTAAACCACGTTACTGAGCTGTCGACTCTGTTAAAATATCAGAAATGGGACATTTAGAACAATAGTTCAGCTAAAAATCAGCTTTAAAAAACTGTAAGACTACACATCTGTTTTCCATAGCATAAGGAAAGCAAATAGTGACCAGCTTTCAAAAACAAAAAACCCTAAAACTCCCATTAAAAGAAACAGTTCAACCCTAAATGAAAATGTGCTGAATATTTTCTCATCCTCAGACCATCAAAGATGTGAATGAGTTTTTTTCATCGGAACAGATTTGGAGACATTTAGCATTATGTCACTTGCTCACCAATCCAACTCGTATTCAGCCAGAAGCAAAGATTTGAAGTTAAAAACATCTTGATGGATTTGTTTCTTACAAACATGCAGCTTTTCACTTCACAAGAAGTTAATTGATGGACTGGAGTTGTGTGGATTACTTGTGGATTATTGTGATGTTTTTATCAGCTGTTTGAACTCTCATTCTGAAGGCACTCATTCACTGCAGAGGATTGAAGCTAATGATCAATTATGAGACATGCAAGGCCTTTTGGCATCATTGAGTCTTTTGAATATAGCAAAACGCTTTTAGAATTATTTCATTTCATGTGCACTTCTTTTCCAATTCTCTCAGTCTTTCACTTCTCACAGTGTACCATTATTGTACTCCATGGTGGATTGGAGGCGAGAAATTGTTTAGCCAGTCATTTAAGCATCATGCACTGCAGGAGTCTGGGTTCGATGCTGTTTTTCAGTATTATAGCGATCCATTCTGAGCAGCAGCCTCCAGACTGCATGTGTCTGCTGCACTCAGACACTGACCCTGAGCTCGTAACTCACACGCCATGGCCTTGCAGTTTGTGTGTCTAGCCGGCACTGGAAAGCATTAATCGCTCCCTAGCGCTCCAGCCGTCGCTGACCAGGTTAACTGCCCACTCTCTCAGCCTCTTCCCCACTGTCGTCCAAATAACTGCTTCAGTTTTAAGAGAGAAACGTATCGATTGCTGAGTGGTGCTTAATGAATTTTGATTGGTGTAGCTACCATCAGAGATACGGTTTTGCTTTATTGATTAAAGGCTAAATTTTACACACACATGAACAAGAAATTTCATAGATGGATCAATGGGCTTTATCATTAGCCCCATTTTAACCTTTCTGCATGTGTAGTTTTGAACGTGATATTGGAAAATTTGATTATTCTCCCTGTTGTGTCGAGTGATAACCAACCATCCAAGAGAATAAAATGTGTGTTATAAAGGAACGTGTGGCAGTTTGGTTTGTCTATCTATCTATCTATCTATCTATCTATCTATCTATATATCTGTCTGTCTGTCTGTCTGTCTACAGTATCTGTCATATTGTACAATCTACAGTATCTATCTTACTATATTTTGTTCTATCTATCTATCTTACTATCTATCTATTGTACAATCTACAGTGTCTATCATACTATCTATCATACAATCTACAGTATCTGTCTTACTGTCTTTTGTGCTATCTATCTATTGTACAATCTACAGTATCTATCATAGTATCCATCTATCATACAGTCTACAGTATGTATCATGCTATCTGTCTATCTATCGTACGATCTACAGTATCTATCGTACTATCTATCATATTATCTATCTTTCATACTATCTATCTATTGTACAATTTACAGTATTGATTGTACTATCTATCTATCTATCTATCTATCTATCTATCTATCTATCTATCTATCTATCTATCTATCTATCTATCTATCTATCATCTGTCTATCTATCATCTATCTATCTATCTATATCTATCCCATTGTATCTATCATACAATCTAAACTTTCAAAGAAGAAATAAGGTCGTTCTTAAATTTTAGAACTTTGTAATTCAGCAAATTCAGTAAATGTTTTTTTAAAGGTTTTCAACTTATTTCTGAATTGAGCAAAACCCTGTAATTCGTATTCAAAGGTCAAATGCTGCAGGATGAGTTACACAGCTTGTTCAAATCATTAACCTTAAGTAGAAGCCATTTGAGCCAATTGTATTTCATATCACTAAGAAATACAATTTAAACATATCAAATCATTTCTTTTTTCTTTCAATGTCATTTAATGGTGTTTTAGTCTGTCTGAGTCATCTCATCATCTGTAGTGATGCTTTCAGATGTCAACCTCAGCCAGTAGAGCATTATTTATTTCCAGTCCAGCAGTATGGTTATGTGAGCTGATTCCTACTGATTTCCTTCATCTTCATCCTCAGTGTGTGGGTCTCATCGACCGTCAGAATGAAAGGCTTTGTTCTGAGTCACTCTGTTCAGTGGACGACTTCAAATGAATGAACTCATTGGTGCAGTACAAGGCCAAGTATGTAACACTATTCCGCCAACTCATTTGGCCTGGAAACATTGATGATAACCATATCAGTACACAGTGGATGACAGACACAGTATAGTCTCACGTTGCCAGATTTTTAGACCAATCCTGGTCCACTCTACAGCTTAATGAAATATTCTGGGTACCAAACCAATTAAGCTCAAATCGACAGAACTTGATTAGCATAATAATATGGTAAGTAAATCAATAAATAAATAAAAATAAAATAATTTTGCTTCATCCTTACTTTTCTGTATTTTTTTTTAACAAAGATGGAGGCACTTATAATGGAAGTGAATGGGACCAATTTTTGAGTTTTATAAAAGCACTTAAATGAATTATTGTGGTAAAACTTGTGTAATGTATATTACATATTACTTTTCTGTTTATTTATTTATGTAGATGGAGGCATAGAAGTGAATGGGACCAATTAATTTTCTAATTTGAAGCTTATAATTTTATAAAAGCACTTACATGATTTCTTTTGTTAAAAATTGTGTTGTATTATTTGAGCTGTAAAGCTTTTAAAATCATTGTTTTATAGTCATTTTAGGGTTTATGGCATTGAAGTTGTAACATTTAAAGGGGTCATGATGAACTGCCTTTTTTATTATTTTGTACTGTTTTCTGAGGTCCACTTATAATGTTATTTTTACATCAAAAATCATCATAATTTAGAAGTAATAGGCTAATTTCTGTCCTATTTTGACGCCCCTCATCAAAACTCTCTGTTTGAATAGCCATGGCGGATTGTAGACTAAGTGAACGGCTAAACAGGCAGTGATGTAGAATCGGTGGGCGGGGCTATACAGGCAGTGATGTAGACTCGGTGGGCGTGGCTAAACAGGCAGTGATGTATAATCGGTGGGCGGGGCTAAACAGGCAGTGATGTAGACTCGGTGGGCGTGGCTAAACAGGCAGTGATGTAGACTCGGTGGGCGTGGCTAAACAGGCAGTGATGTAGAAGGAGGCATTGATCTTCTGCGGAGGCGGTGTTTAGCCACACTATTACGTTATAAAGTGGCACATTCCACAAGCTGTCGTTTTGGCAGATTGGCTTCAATATAAGCTGTTTTTAGACTAACGAGAAAGTTACAGGATGTTTTTATAGTACAATGACCTCTTATATGTCAAAAGATCAAGGGAGTTTTGATTTCTCAGTTCATGACCCCTTTAATAGGAAAAAAAAGGAGAAGTGGAAATTAATTATTGTGGTAATTACCTTTATGTCACAGAAGTTTAACTTGAATCGAACCTAGAATATTTCTTTAAAGTGTCTCAAATAAAGCTCTAAATATCTTGATTATCTGATGCCATGATTTTTACATTGTTAATATACAGTATATGATCTTATATCCCTGTGGTTTAGCAGATACCCTCTTTAGTTTACAATCGCAGTTTGGAGTCTCTTCTCCAATCTTCTCTAGAGGATCTCAGACCCATGTGTCATCAGTTATGAAGCAATTCAAATAATATATTATCACAGTTACATTTCCACATATACCATGTATCTGATCACCAGTGTGGTTGACACCTCTGATAATGCTATTGTAAGGTACATAGGTCCAACTATTGTTTTCCCAGAGGGAGATGTACTGTGGATCAGAAAGCCACATTATAAGGTTATTTACTGCTTGAACTCTTTGCCCTTTCCAGTAAAGGTCAACTGGGAAAAGATTGTTCTTGTCTATTGTTCTTCCACGTGTCTTCACAGACAGGAGGGAAATGAATGTTCAGGGCGTGTGACGAACAAGCATCTGATCAGTCAGATCATCACGATTACAATCTGACTAGACTTCTTTATTAAACACCTGTCTATCAAAGTTGAGTTCTGCAAGTGCAAAACTGTCGACTTGATGTCAGCCATCAGAAAAACTGCATTACAAATTAGCATCGTTTTATGAGATGTTCCTAAGCTCTTGAACCTGGCAACTCGTATGGTGATGTACTGTCAGTTGTATAGGGTAAGATATTATTCATGCATTACGTACATAGGCTATATGAGCCAGTGTTTGTTTTCCAGTAGGGTTTTTCCTTTTGTTTTGATGCAAATAACATCAAATGGCCCTTTTCTGTGCAGGCGTTAGGTTTCTGCTGAGAAAGCATGTGTTGATGTGTAATGAAGGATTTTGTGTTCTTCATTTCATTATTTTTGTCTTCACAGTAGAGAAGATTCACAGATTCACTTAGCAAAGTCAAAGAAGTATGTTGTTAAATATTGTTTACAATTATCATTATTTTGAAAATTAAAAAAGAAAATGATGTATTGATGTATTTTTATTTGAATTAAAAAATATAATTAGTATAAACACATAAATGTTATTTATATTAAATGTATTGATTTATATATAAAATGATATATCTAAATATTAAAATCATATATACATGATAATTTTTTTGGTAAAATTACATTTTTATGTGTATTTATTTAAAATATATAATTTGTATAAATGTATAAATTTAATATATATTTAATGTATTTATTTATATATAAAATTATATATAAATATTAAAATTATCATTATATATTGACATGAATATTTCTAAATTAAATTATATATTGATTTATATTTATTTTATACAAATATATATTATTTGTAAAAATGTAATATATGTTTATTTATTTATATAAATTAATTATATAAATGTAATATATATATATTTATATATGAGTATATTAAAATTACCATTATTTTAACTTAAATTACATATTTATGTATATGTATTTTATTTAAAATATATAATTTTTATAAATTAATAAATGTAATATGTATTATGTGTATAAAACAATAAAACATAAATATTAAAATGATCGTTATATATTTAGGTACTGACTACTGCAGATTTTCAGATATTCAGAGAACAATGTGTATATAAGTGTATATAATTGATGTAGTGTTCTTCAGGTTGACTGACGTCTCTGCAAACACAGACACCAGTGTGTCACACAATTTCACATCTTTAAACCTCCAGACCTGAGCAGAGTTTATTCAATCTCAGAGCAATTTGCTCTATATCAAATTACAGCTACCTCTTCCATTTTGGAAACTGCACCAAACTGAGGTTGACAGTTAAAAAAAAAGAAAAATGGCAAATTGGGCAGGGTGAAGGAAAGCACTCTTGTCAGACACTCAGTTGATGAATAATTCCACCGGTACTTTGTACTGTGCCGTGCTTTTCCTAGCAGAGAGCTGATGAAGTCGTCTATCCCATATCCACATGCAGTAGTATGGTTGTGTTGAATATGGAGTGCGTCTCATCTGACATAAAGTAAGAGTTGAGTGTGAAATGCTCTCATTATATTTCAGGTATGAAAGGCTTATACACCATGGGTGGTGAAATCTTTTCACAGCTACTTTCCCTAATAGATTTTCCCTTACTGTAAAGTTTAACAGCGCTAGTCATCATGCTGCTGGGGCCATTACTGAAGCTTATTAAACTTTTTATAATGTTATAAAAGGTCGTGGAGCCTGCACACCTTGCACAGGCTTTTAGTGAATGTTTATTGACTTCATTATATGAAAATGTGGGAAACCTTTACATGCATGAGGGGAACATTAACAAAATTCACCAAATTTATATGGATAGAATTGTTTGTTAACCCCTTTTTTTTCTTATCAGTGCGAAAGAGGCTAAAAATACTCAGTGGATTTTGGTCATACAGATAAGTGTTATACTTTGTGCTTATTCCCATTATTTGCTAAGCTGAAATCATTCAGAAATCATAGTGATTATGACGTCTCAACCATGTGCGCATTAACATATCTGCATGTTCTATTTATTCATTTTTTTATTTATTAATTTACTTATTAGACTAAAATTTGGCCAAATGTCATATTTTCATATTGCATACAGAAAATTAAATACACACACACACACACACACACACACACACACACATATATATATATATATATAGTTTTTTTTTAATTAACAGAATATTTTCATGACAATTAAGCACATTTTACAAACCAGTGTTATTTTAGTGTCATTGAGATACTGTTATAGTTTTTATTAATATTTTTATATTTATTATTATTATTGTTTTAGTTTTTATTTTATTTCCCTTTTCACTTTAACTTTAAAGTTCTGGCCTAAGGCACACCTGTGCAATAATCATGCTGTCTAATCAGCATCTTGAGATGCCACACCTGTGAGGTGGATGGATTATCTCGGCAAAGGAGAAGTGCTCACTAACACAGATTTAGACAGATATGT
>NW_015538053.1:130040-137484 GCF_001515605.1 Sinocyclocheilus anshuiensis | reverse complement strand
TTTTCATGACAATTAAGCACATTTTACAAACCAGTGTTATTTTAGTGTCATTGAGATACTGTTATAGTTTTTATTAATATTTTTATATTTATTATTATTATTGTTTTAGTTTTTATTTTATTTCCCTTTTCACTTTAACTTTAAAGTTCTGGCCTAAGGCACACCTGTGCAATAATCATGCTGTCTAATCAGCATCTTGAGATGCCACACCTGTGAGGTGGATGGATTATCTCGGCAAAGGAGAAGTGCTCACTAACAGATTTAGACAGATTTGTGAACAATATTTGAGAGAAATAGGCCTTTTGTGTACATAGAAAAAGTCTTAGATCTTTGAGTTCAGCTCATGAAGAATGGGGGCAAAAACAAAAGTGTTGCGTTTATAATTTTGTTCAGTGTATACATATATAAACAAACACTGAAGACTGGAGTATTGGTTGCTGGAAATAGAAAAAAAGTTATTTTAAATTAAATGTTTTTTTTTTGTTTTGTTTTTTTTTATGAAAATGTTAAAGAAAATGTGTTTTTCTTCTTTCTGGTTTAAGTATTAGTTTCAGTTTTATTTAACTTTGATTGATCAATCAATAAAAATCTTTAGAAAAAATTAAAATAGGCTTCTTTTCTTAAGCAAAATTTAATACATTTTGGGGTAAAATGTTAAATATACTGTATATTGGACTGTTCTTGACCGGTTTCATGCGATTCACGCAAATATGCTTAAAAATGACATTCTCAAAAGCCTATGGTTATGAAGTATTTGTGAGCAGCATGCACTTCACTGTACTTTGCTGTGCTGACTTTTAGCACTGCCACAATCATTATATCCATTCCAGCAGTCAGGTTCAAGTCTTCTTTCATCTCATCACATTTATGTCTGAAGACAAAACAGCTGCACTCACTTGTAAAGTATCAACATCTGTGTCCTACTTTAAAACCCTCTTCATAAAACTGAAAAACATCCAAAAGTGTTGTGCTCTTTCTCCTTGAGCGCCAAACTGGGTCAAGATAAGAATCTATCATCAAGGAGAAGATAAGTGCCTGCTCTGTTTTATCCTGGTTTTTGCCGCACCACAAATTTTGTTGTTGTTTTTGGGACTTTCTTTCTGTTGAACGCATGTTTGAAGCACTGCCTATCTGTGCTGTTCCTCTAATGTGGTGCAGGGGGAGATATGGGTGCAGATAGACAGCCAGGCGTGATGTTGCGTCTCTCTCCAAACCACTCCGATCTTGTCTTCTGGCAGACATCCATCACCCTCAGCACTGTCTGGCTCAGAGCAGCTTCATTATCAGTAAAGCGCTTTACTTCCACGGCTCTGCGGACAGACTTGATGTCTGCTTGTGTCAATAAGGCATCATATTTGAACTCCCTGCCAATAATAACTCTGCTTCTGTTAGGTACAAATGGATGGAAATGTGGTTTTTCAACTCGGTTTCACAACTAATCTTGTTGATCCGTTGTCTGAGCAAATTTATCCCTAAAATGTAACCATATAATTGAAATGTTATTTCTTTTTTAATTTGTAATAAGCTGCTAGATCTCGATTTTCTCAAATATTGTTTTTATTACAATATTCATTTATTTTATTTAAGATGTATTTTATTAATTTTTTCCTTTTTTTAAATAAGTTTCTAGATCTTGATTTTTTTTCAACATGCAGTATAAAGCAATACAATTAACAGGATGCAATAATTTTTTCATAAATCATTTTATTTAGTTTTTATTTTTATTATTATTTTTTATTTATCTTATGTTGTTATGACATTTATTTTCATTTAATTTGATTTTATTTCTTATTTGGCTTTGTTTTGTTTTTTTTTGTTTTGTGTGTTTTTACACAATTATTAATTAATTCATTCATTCATTCATTACAATATTTTTTATTATAAGATGGATTTTATTTTAATTCATAATTTTTTAATAGGTTGCTAGATCTTCATTTTTTTGAATATACAGTAAAGTGTAATTTTTTGCTTACATTTTTATTCGAATTTTCTATTCATCTTTATTTTATTTCTTGTTTTTTTGTTTGTTTTGATTTGCTTTGCTTTGCTTTGCTTTGCTTTGTTTTGTTTTGCTTTGTTTTGTTTTGTTTTTCTTTGTTTTGTTTTGCTTGGTTTGGTTTATATTTGATAACTCCCTGCCAATAATGATTGATTGATTGATTGATTGATTGATTGATTGATCATCCCCTCTCAGAATAGGGGTGGAACATCATGCATTGTACTATATTTAATAACTCCTTGCTAAAATAGCTCCTCTGTTAAAACTTCTGCAGTTTATAAAATAGGTTTTGTTATTCTGAGCAGCAGCCAAAGGCCTCTTCTTTCAACTTCAACATAGCAGACATTTCCCAACTAATCTTGTTGATCCGTAGTCTGAGCAAATTTATCCTCGCTTCTTTTCAACCTGTCAGTCAAAGGCGAAGATCTGTATGAATGCAAGGCTGCTCAGATGTCCCCAGGGACTGAAGACACGGTGCATTTCTGCAAATTTGTACGTGGAGGAGGCACAGTGTTTTAAAATCATCTAACCTTTTAACCTTACGTGTTCATCTCAGTCAGCTAACATGCTTTCCACTGGTTTTTGATGTAATTTCTCTTTAGTATTTTCTCCTGGTATTGTGCGGTGTGGATTAAGGGGTTCTGCTCTGCTATGTGGCCGGTGTTTTCAGCCCATTGTGAGAGGGGTCTTGGAGGGTCTGATGTGGGCAGCTGGTATGTGGGGTCAGAAAGCAGGGGTGGTGTCAGGACTGGGCACACGTGTGCTGCATCAGTGCTGTGTCAGTACACCTCAGATTAGATTCACAGGTTAACACTGCACAGCTGGCCCACTGTTTATTTACAGGCTGTGTATTTTGGCATAAATGCATTGTCTGGATTTTAAAGTAGTATCAAGCTATCAAAGTATCAAAAATTTCAACTTAAAGTCTATAGGTGGCATCTGTACATGCAACTATGTAATTAAAGATTACATGTTAACTGAATGTGACACATAATTATGTTATATTATAGAATTATAACATTTTTAATAAGTTGTTAGATCTTTATTTTTCAAAACAATTAACATGATGCACTTTTACTTATTTATGCATTTAATTTAATTGTATTATAAATTGTATTTTAGCCTGTTTTGCATTTGAATAAGTTTCTAGATCTTGATTTTTGTTTCAACATATAAAGCAATAGAATTAACATAATGCAGTTTTTTATTATTATCATTTGTATTGATTTTTTATTACATTGCATTAATTTTAATCATGTTTTATTTCATTATAAACTTTATTTTATTTTAATTAATTTTTTCTTGCTAGATCTTGATTTTTTTCAACATACGCTATAAAGCAATACAATTAATATGATGCAATTATTATTATTTTTATTTTTATTTTTTTAAACCAGTGACCTGAATCTTCTCAGAATCCTTCTCAAAGGCCTCATTTATCTACCAAGTTGCTTGCTTTCAAATTCTTGTGTTTTTGCAGACTAAAAATTGACATGTTTTGGTATTACATCACTTTTAAGTCCCATAATAGATTATTGCCCCCAACTTTCTGAGTTCAGATCATATAGTCACCTTGTCTTTGCCAAAATCAGTCAGTACCAGACACCATCTCACCCTCTGCTATGAATATTAATGCTGAACAGGTGCCAAGCTCCTAAATGACTTATCTTGCTAGTCTTGTGCTGTTAGACTGTTTTTCAGGCCTACTTTTTTAAGAATTACCCAAACACTGCTTATGTTTCAGATATCAACTTTCTGAGAAAGAAGAACAAAGCAAAAAAAGCTGGACTTTAATGCATTCTCATGCAAAAATTGGCAGAAAAATACTTGGAAATATAGTTGCTCCACACTTAAGTTGACACAAAAATGTCTGAATATCATTGCAAAATATCAAAAGAAGTGGCGTAAAAAAAAAAAAACGATCACACTTAAAAAAAAAGGATTTCATTGCTGTGGGACTACAAGTAATTGCACAAATGGCTCAGAGAAAAGCTCTCGCATCTTGCTATGTGGTTTGATCTTTATTTTCTAATACAATGAAATTCATGTATTTTACCTGTGACTTATGTGTCCAGATAATGGAGAGATTGTGTTTGATAGCCACCCTCCTGGGTACAACCGTAGTATTAAGATGCCCTTTATTGATGTGTTGCTGCTGGTGCTGGACTCTTGGCATTTATCTGTATGCTTATTGCTCTGAGGCCTCCATTGCAGACTGTTTTGTGCATGACTGATAGCTGCAATGTGTATTATTTTAGCCATACTCTTGTACAAAGACACGTGTGCATCACTGTACTTGCTGTAGGGGTTTTCATGAATGAAATGCTCTCATAAATGACTAAAGGATGTACACACCATCAATCTTCTGTTGCTGATGAAAGATCTAAGATCTGTTGTTTTGTCCTCACACATGTGTAAGGTAGTTGCTGCTTCCTCTCTTGCATTATTGATGGGGAGTTAACAGTGATTAGTTGGGTTGACCCAGAACAGGAATGCTGACTAATTCGATTCATACCACTCATCAAAAGATGTGTTAAAAAACAAAATCCAGTGCATGCAGAGTGAAGACGAGGCTGTGAAAGAAAGACAGTCAGCTAACATGCTTTCCACTGGTTTTTGATGTAATTTCTCTTTAGTATTTTCTCCTGGTATTGTGCGGTGTGGATTAAGGGGTTCTGCTCTGCTATGTGGCCGGTGTTTTCAGCCCATTGTGAGAGGGGTCTTGGAGGGTCTGATGTGGGCAGCTGGTATGTGGGGTCAGAAAGCAGGGGTGGTGTCAGGACTGGGCACACGTGTGCTGCATCAGTGCTGTGTCAGTACACCTCAGATTAGATTCACAGGTTAACACTGCACAGCTGGCCCACTGTTTATTTACAGGCTGTGTATTTTGGCATAAATGCATTGTCTGGATTTTAAAGTAGTATCAAGCTATCAAAGTATCAAAAATTTCAACTTAAAGTCTATAGGTGGCATCTGTACATGCAACTATGTAATTAAAGATTACATGTTAACTGAATGTGACACATAATTATGTTATATTATAGAATTATAACATTTTTAATAAGTTGTTAGATCTTTATTTTTCAAAACAATTAACATGATGCACTTTTACTTATTTATGCATTTAATTTAATTGTATTATAAATTGTATTTTAGCCTGTTTTGCATTTGAATAAGTTTCTAGATCTTGATTTTTGTTTCAACATATAAAGCAATAGAATTAACATAATGCAGTTTTTTATTATTATCATTTGTATTGATTTTTTATTACATTGCATTAATTTTAATCATGTTTTATTTCATTATAAACTTTATTTTATTTTAATTAATTTTTTCTTGCTAGATCTTGATTTTTTTCAACATACGCTATAAAGCAATACAATTAATATGATGCAATTATTATTATTTTTATTTTTATTTTTTTAAACCAGTGACCTGAATCTTCTCAGAATCCTTCTCAAAGGCCTCATTTATCTACCAAGTTGCTTGCTTTCAAATTCTTGTGTTTTTGCAGACTAAAAATTGACATGTTTTGGTATTACATCACTTTTAAGTCCCATAATAGATTATTGCCCCCAACTTTCTGAGTTCAGATCATATAGTCACCTTGTCTTTGCCAAAATCAGTCAGTACCAGACACCATCTCACCCTCTGCTATGAATATTAATGCTGAACAGGTGCCAAGCTCCTAAATGACTTATCTTGCTAGTCTTGTGCTGTTAGACTGTTTTTCAGGCCTACTTTTTTAAGAATTACCCAAACACTGCTTATGTTTCAGATATCAACTTTCTGAGAAAGAAGAACAAAGCAAAAAAAGCTGGACTTTAATGCATTCTCATGCAAAAATTGGCAGAAAAATACTTGGAAATATAGTTGCTCCACACTTAAGTTGACACAAAAATGTCTGAATATCATTGCAAAATATCAAAAGAAGTGGCGTAAAAAAAAAAAAACGATCACACTTAAAAAAAAAGGATTTCATTGCTGTGGGACTACAAGTAATTGCACAAATGGCTCAGAGAAAAGCTCTCGCATCTTGCTATGTGGTTTGATCTTTATTTTCTAATACAATGAAATTCATGTATTTTACCTGTGACTTATGTGTCCAGATAATGGAGAGATTGTGTTTGATAGCCACCCTCCTGGGTACAACCGTAGTATTAAGATGCCCTTTATTGATGTGTTGCTGCTGGTGCTGGACTCTTGGCATTTATCTGTATGCTTATTGCTCTGAGGCCTCCATTGCAGACTGTTTTGTGCATGACTGATAGCTGCAATGTGTATTATTTTAGCCATACTCTTGTACAAAGACACGTGTGCATCACTGTACTTGCTGTAGGGGTTTTCATGAATGAAATGCTCTCATAAATGACTAAAGGATGTACACACCATCAATCTTCTGTTGCTGATGAAAGATCTAAGATCTGTTGTTTTGTCCTCACACATGTGTAAGGTAGTTGCTGCTTCCTCTCTTGCATTATTGATGGGGAGTTAACAGTGATTAGTTGGGTTGACCCAGAACAGGAATGCTGACTAATTCGATTCATACCACTCATCAAAAGATGTGTTAAAAAACAAAATCCAGTGCATGCAGAGTGAAGACGAGGCTGTGAAAGAAAGAAATACATTCTGTTTTTTTTTTTTTTTTTTGTCTTTGTTTAGGAGACAAACAATTAACAAAAATTTGATAACCCATTCTGTGGTAAAAAATAAATAAATAAATAAAAAGATGGATTGTAAAATATTAGAATATTTTATTTACTTTTTTATTTTATTTTATTTTATTCACTTCATTACACTTCACTATAAGGTCTTATTGGTTAATGTTGGTTAATGCATTAACTAATATTACCTTACAATGAGCAATACATTTGTTACAGTATATTTATAAAGTTAATATAAATAAAAACTGTTCATTGTTAGTTCATGTTTCAGGTCAATTAAATAATACACAACACAACACAACATAAAACTTTCAATTTTTAATAATGTATTAGTAAATGTTGGAATTAACGTTAAGATAATTTGGTAACACTTTACAATAAATTCTCATTTGTTAACATTAGTTAATGCATTAACTAACATGAACTAACAATGAACAATGTATCTTTACAGCGTTTATTAATCTTTGTTAATGTTAGTTAATAAAAATGTTCATGTTAGTTCACAGTACATTAACTATAATGTTAATATATAAAACTTTAAATTGTAATAATTAGTCAATTTTGAACTTAATATTAACTAAGATTAATAAATGCTATATAAATATTGTTCATGTTAACTAATATAGTTAATTAATGTTATCAAATGAAACCTTATTGTAAAGAGTTACCGATAATTTCTTAACTTAATACCTTTTTTCATTGTTAGTTCAAGTCAAGTCAAGTCAAGTCTGCTTTATTGTCAATTCTTCCACATGTACAGCACATACACACAGAGAATTGA
>NW_015538053.1:91441-129605 GCF_001515605.1 Sinocyclocheilus anshuiensis | reverse complement strand
AAATTAAAAAAAAAAAAAAAAAAAAAAAAAAAAAAAAAAAAAAAATAGTTCATGTTAACTCTAACAAATGGAACCTTACTGTAAGGTGTTACCTATTTTTTTTATTTAATTTAGTTTGATTATTTTATTACTTTTATTTTATATTTTATTTTAGTTATTTATTTTTCTTTTTTATTATATATATTAGTGTACTTAACCCTCTTAGAATAAGTGTCGAACAGCATGCATTATATATTATTATGTGATTTTTTTTTTGGTCATAATTAAGTTATTATTAATTATTAAGTTATTATTAAGTTGCTTTGGTTTAAAAACCAAATCTGTTTTGTTCAAGTGCCCACAGAAGCCTCACACAGTCTCAAACACTCACACAGACAGACAGACATGCACACTTTCTCTCTTGCTGTCTGGTGTAGATAAAGTTTATCTGATCAGAGCCCTCTTCATTCCAATGAAATCTGCTCATCAGCGCTGCCAGAGTGCTGAGAAGATAGACTAGTGTCCTCTTTGGTCCGTGCTATTGTCATATCCAGTTCAGTCCACGAGACTCTCATTCTGATTAAATCAGTCCTGCGCTGTCTCTCTCCACTTTCACTCTAACTTTTAAGTGAATAAAGCATCTGCTGGCATCGTCTGTAACTCTTGTCAAAAATACTAATGGTGGGACATGCGTCAGAAAGATGCTTAAAGAGTTTTCTAGCATGTGAGAGCTGATTTCTAGCTCTTTTTAACCCTTTGATGCATTGACAGATCTTTTTTAACCATACAAGGTTTTATCCACTGTACATACATAACCACTATGATTTATTCCTTTCATATCATAACAAAAATAAACACCGGTATTCGGTATGAACCGGAATACCGCCCAGCACTACTTTTGGTGATTACCCATAATTATATATGACACTTCTATTTATATGCCATTGTGTTTTGTATTTATGACATAATTTATTCAACAATAATAATAAATATTTCTTGAATAGCAAATCAGCATATGATTTCTGTAGGATCATGTGGCACTGAAGACTGAAGTAATGATGCTGAAAATTCAGCTGTGCATCACAGAAATAAATTACATTTTAAAATATATTCAAATAGAAAACAGTTGTTTTAAATTGTAATAATATTTCATAACATTACTGTTTTTACTGTATTTTTGGGCAAATAAATGCAGCCTTAGCGAGCACAAGAGTCTTTTAAAAGCGTTTAAAAAATCGCACCGACTCCAAACTTTTGAATCATTGTGTGTACTTTTTATATTTTAAAGGTAAAAAGCAACTTTTTTTTCATTTGTGATTTAATTTTCAGGCACCAGAGGGTTAAGATCTCACAAACTTTGAAAGATGAAAAGCAAGACAAGTTTAATCTTTCGTTTAAAATAAGTCTGCTACTTGTGATTTTAATGCATACATATACTTTAATCAGCTTTAATTGTTCAGAAATTAATTGTATAATGAGTCATTATAAAACCTGAACAACAATATAATTGACTTTTGCCTAATTCTCAAGACTATAACTGTCCTTTTGCAACCATTTGGATTTTGTGGCCTACAGGTTTAATTGTCTGACCTTAATTCTTACACTTTTGTCACTATTTTTGACTGAAACTAATAGAGAAATGGTTTCCTCAAATCTCATGCAATGTCATAGATGTAACAGACCTATTTACGAGACAGTCCCTCACTTAAAGGGGTCATCGGATGCCCATTTTATACAAGTTGATATGATTCTTTAGGGTCTTAATGAAAAGTCTATAGCATACTTTGGTTAAAATTTCTCAATGGTAGTGTAAAAAACACCTTTTATACCCTGTCAAAATCAGCTCTGTTTTCAGCACGCTGTTCTAGTTCATGTTGCTTTAAATTCTAGTGAGCTCTGCTGACTCCGCTCCTCTCTTCCGTGGAGTGAGCAGACCATAGATATGTGTAGATTCCCTATTCGACCGCTCCAGATACGTTGACGCGTCAGCCATCTCGCATTCACCATAATAATCAATGAATATTCAAAGATATACAAGTGTATAACTTCCTGTTGTAGACGCACACAGTCAATGCGCTCAAAGATTCGCAGACGGTTCGAAAAATGGCGGATGGCTTACGTATCGCGGTCCATAGAAACAGTCGATAATTTTCTGTAGATGAAGCTGGATCACGAATGATTCGGGCGAACATAGACATATTTAGGCAGATCGGGGATCAGCGCATTCACTTCAAAACGAAAGTACTGTTAATCCTCTGTGTCTTCAGCGGCTCAGATGTCTGGAGTAAATGACGACTGCAGATTATAGGATGGATGTGTACACACACTTCCAACATACATTTATGTTCAAACAACTTGTAAAGTGAATTTTGCATCCGATGACCCCTTTAAGAGCACAAAAGTGATGGTTCCTTGCATGGGTCGAGCCAGAAGTATTCCACTTGCCGGCCCTGAGCCACAACCAGGGAAGTTAGTGCGTATCACTGACCTTATAAGTCCCGCTGACAGGATCTGTTGTGTAGAAGGATGTCATTAGCTGTCCTCTTTCATTTCTCTAGTTCAAACAAAGTTCAGGATCCCATCAGAAAGACAAAATCCAGCGATTTCATGCTGTGTGCTTTTCATAAAAACCAGCCTTTACTCTCTTGCTGCCACTCTCATCCGGAGCCATCAATCACATGGGCTCTGGATTCTGGACGTGCTGGAACATACTTAAAGTGAAAATAAGCAACATAAAAAGGATTTGTCTTGTTCTTATGTGTAGAAATACAAAGATGATGTTTGTATTTGACCTCACGAGCTTTTGGAGGGCACGTCTAGTGAATCACTTTGAGATATGAGTGTCTGTGTGTGAGTGTTCCTGTAGCTCTGGGCAGAAATTCCCTACGTGAAGTACAACAGCATTTATTAGATATGAGCTGCTTTTTCCAGAGGCATCCAATAATGTCACATGTACCACTGCAATGTCCCCAGACCTCAGTCATACATTACTCACTTACAGAGAAGCTCTTCACCACAATGCTTCTGTTTTATCTACACCACTATCACTATAGATAATGCAAGAAATTCAGGTATAGAACATCTGTGTTTTCAAAAGATCTCATGAAAATTGTCAAGAAAATATATGGGTTGAATTTTGCCCCAAAATCCAAAGAAAAATTCATTCTAATTTGCATAAATGGGTAACGACTAAAGCATATATATATAATAATAACAATTTTTTTAAATGTAATTTAATTCATTGTAATTTATTATATTATTCTAATGCAAATAAAAAAGAATTATTGTATAATACATTTTATTATTTATTTTACTGTTTTTTATTTTAAAAATCATTGTGTTTTGGCAATATGATTCCAATTATTGTATTACAGTAATGACAATAAAATGTATTATTGTCATTATTATTTTATTTAATTTGCATTAAAGTAATATAAAAATAAAAAAATATTTGTATTTGGAGAATATAAATTATTATTTTATAAACTATAATTTTATTACTGTTATGCAAATGAAAAGAAAAAATATACAAAAGTATTATATATACCGTGTTGTATATGCTACTGAATACATTTTTTATTTTTGCAGTGTTATTAAAAAATTGTGTCTGGGCAATATAATTCCAATTATTGTGTTACAATAATCACAATATAATTTATTTTATGTTATGTTAATATACATTGTTACATTATATATATATATTATATGTTTTATATTAATGGTCTAAAAATAGACTAAAATTGGCTTCATTTTATTTAGACAAAATATATTTTCTTTTTTGTTTTTTATAATTTTAAAAATAATTTTTGATGAAATATGACCTTCTTGTTTCTTTATGATATTCATCCTAATACTGCATCAAAGGCAAAAACATTTGATTATTGATAGTACAAATAAAACGGTTTAAAAACATCATTGTTATTCTGATGATAATGAAATCTGACCTCTGCAAGTCAACACATCCTCACTCTCACTCCTCTAGAGTTCATTTTCTGGTCTTGAATCCGTAATATCTTCATCACATTGCCTCTGAACAGCAATTGACAGAGAGATAGAGACGTCCCAAGGCCCCTGTTGGCCCCGAATGACCTCTCACCCTCAGGGTGAAGTGATGACACTGACGAGACATTTGGAGTACATAAGAAGTAAAATACTGTATGAAACGTTCAACCTCCAGCTCATCCTCCACTGCTTCCCTCTCTAGAATGGACAGCCTTCACAGTAAGATCAGAAAATTGTAGACTAGTGTGACACAACATAGTGCCATGACGAGACCGCTGTTGGGTCAACATGGTGTCCTGAGAGCCGATTTCATGGTCAGATTGGACACGTAACATCTCACTTAAGGATATTCAAATGCACATACATTATAAATGTAAAGGAATATAGCAAGCAAGAAATTACGAGGTCAGCTCTGATTGAAGGTTAGACGATTTGACTTCAGGCCGAGCTGAAAGTGCCGTCACAAATCAACATCAGAGACGTTCACGAGAGCTGCCCATGCTCTTCTTGGATATTATATATTTAACAGACTCATTACTCTCTCTACATGCCTTGAGCTTCCTCAGACTTCATCATGGGCAGAATGAAACATTACATTTTCGTGATTTTAAACTGGCTGATTCATATTGCATGCACTTCGTCCCAGTCCTGCTCAGTGTAGTTAGTGTTCTTAAGTGTCTCTGGCTGTAATCTAAGAAGCTGTAAGTGGATCCCGGAGCCCTGCGGTCATTGATATGTCTGTGTGTGAGAGATAATGTTGTGGATTGATTTAATGCTCTTTCAGAACATGATGATTATGAATCATGACTTTCTCGTCATGCATAGCTCTAAATTTCCAGAGCTCCACACTGTGGTCTTGGCTCGTGGTGAATGTATATGGTGAATTTGTGGAGCTGTTCTGCTTCCAATGGATTAATATATAGTGCATATTACATCTTCTGCATGTCAGACTGATATAATCTCATTCTAATGTGTCCAATTGGATATATCTGTCAATTTAGCATTAAGATGAGGTCATGTGACCTAATTAAAATGAAAATGAGAGTTTTGTGGCTTTTAGTCGATGCCTGTTGGTTTTGAGGCTATCTATAAGCTAGATATGCTTAGGCACTTTTCAGTATATAGCATATTCATTAATCATGTAAAATACAGTGAATAAAACATTCATTTTACATTTTTATTTTTTAATTAATCATGTAAAATAAAACAAAACATTTACAAACATTATAAACACTGTAAACATGTATTTTAGTTCCCTTCCACATTAAATCATTAAAATGTGAAGTATAAAGCATAAGTTATAGTGGTATTCATTATAAACAACAGTTATTATAAACATCAGCCTAAACAAATTTAATTCATTTTATTCATTATATTAATTTACATTTTTTTATTTTATTTATTTAATTGCATATATTATTGCTTTGAAATAAGTCACAGCATGTTTGATAGTAAAAAAAAAAAAAACATGACTTATATTCTGGAAAATCTTCTATATATAAAAACTTAAAATTATTATTTTATATTAGGCTTTGTTTTAAATACCTGCAATGGCTATTGTTTTTCCATTCATTCTTCAATACTATCATAATATTTAGGCTCTAACAATTTTCTACATTTGGAAAAAAAAAAATATATATTTTAAAAATATATAATTATTAATTATTGGAGTATAATTTTTAAATGTAAAATTGAATGAAAGTGTAATAAAAAATTATAATAAATTCTTATAAAATAAGTATTTTAATATTAATATAAAAATAATATATATTTTTATAATAATTATGAAAAATATGTATCTTTTTTTAAGATTGCATTGTACATTATAATGCATTATGCTGTAAATACCATATGCTTTAATATATTATATGTGCAGGATATATTGCTAAACTCAATCACACTTCAGACTGCTAAAACATATTGTCAAATTCAGCTTCATTGTGCAGAATATTTATTCATGAAAACGCAGTTCAGCTAAATATTTTATTGAGCAGCTAATTACACACTACGTGATGTTTTTAACGAGTCGCACAATGAGAACACGATTTAACATTTGAAATAATATGAGTTTGCTCCCTGACTTTTCACTCCAATCTTTCTCTCTAATTGAGAATGCCTGCGTTAAGGCACGCTGCTTGTATACGGTCTAATTCCTCCTCCTTGTTTATTTTATGAAGTCTGTTCTGGCATCAGTCTGCAGTATTAAAAATGCTTTAAGCCATGTCTTCATAATACAAATGTCCCTTTCACAGCACGAGAAGGAAAACTATTAAACGCGAGTCCACGGGGTCATAAATAAGCCTCCTGTGAAGATGGGGTAGGCCAATAAATCTAAAAGTGCATGTTGCCTACCCACGTGAAGTTTTATTCTTACTCTAAGCCTCAAAGACGCAAGGCAGTTTCTCAGTGATCGTATTGGCTTTCTGTGATCTAGTATATAGTTAAGCTAGAATGTAGGGAGTTGTAAAATATATCCCAGCATCTTTGCATCAGGGGATACCAGAAAATACTATTGGCATCTGTCTTGACTTGGAGGTTATTGATAGTATACACCATGGATTCGTATGTGTTTATACATCATAAACTGTATGCATAGCGATATGCAGAGTTTATTTACAAGGACTGGCTGTTTTACCTCTAGCACACTGTAGATTTACATTAACTTCAGTTGGCGAGGTAATGATTTCCTTACCACTTGAAGTAGGACTTAAAATAACATGTTCTGTTGGAAACTCATTCAGTGTGTCTATGTAGCTTTACCTCTAATATAAAGTTTGGATTGGATCTCATCCACTGGCATGTCTGAATAAAAAAATATGATATTTTTGGCAGGATATGGATATTCCTTTTTCCACTCGCACCCTGCTGTGGATGTGATTTATTCCCCAGACGGTTTGATTCCCATCATTGATAACACATAACTGACAGTGGCTCTGTATTTATAGTGCATGTATATTTACACACACACACACACACACACACACCCTTTGGGGGTGGATATGTCAGTATTTAGGACGCGTAGACCATGAGGGCACAGATGTCCAACTCTGAGATTCTGTGGGTTGTTTGACACACTCAACATTTTTATGACAGAGGGCATAACATAGATTTTATATTATTATTAGTAGTAGAAGTAGTAGTATTGTATAAGATAATTATTGTATTTGATTTATTTATAATAATGATGATTATAATTACTATATACTATATATAATATAACACACAACCTAAATTCTGAAAGAACAAAATACAAATTATTACATTATTCTATAAATTATTTATTATTTCTATATTAAATTAGTAGTAGTTATTTTTTTAAATAACTACCTAGTAAAGCCACTTTGAGCTGTGGAAAGGTGCTATATAAAAACTTCTTACAGACTAACAAATTATGTATTAATTATATTTTAAATTATTTTTATTTTACATTAAATTTTTTACATAATTTTACATTATATAAATTTTATATATATACAGTGGTTTCTGTCAATATGGGGTGCTGTGTGTACATTAATGAGGAAAAAAAATTAACTTAAATGATTTTAGCAAATGGCTGCAATATAACAAAGAGTGAAAAATTTAAGGGGGTCTGAATACTTTCCGTACCCACTGTATATAAAGCTGTGGAAAGGTGCTATACAACTTATTACACACACAAACAGATTTTTTATATAATAAGTATTATTTAAAAAGTATATTTATATTTTATATAAAGCTAATTATAATTAGACTCTCAAAACCTAACCTCTGTAAGAAAAAAGCACTTACATATTAACTTAAATTAACAATAATAGAAGTCGAAAGTTTGGTAAATATGTGTGTGTGTGTATGTGTGTGTAAAAGTGTGTTGTGGTCTGATCTTGCAGGCATGGATCATCTGTTCACATCAGACTGTGCAGTGATGTGCTGCTATCATCTGCAGAGTGCAGAGATTACAGCACAATGCAACAAAAGCTCTCGTACACACACACACAAAAACAGTCCTGCACAGAACACACTGCAGTCTGTAATGGCTAAAACTCACCTTTACAAAAAATAGTTGCATAAGGCTATAGTCAGTCCTTCTTCCTTCACATAGTCACCCGACACAAGCGCGATTACAATCCAATGGTTTTCTTTTAGCACTGGAGGAGAAATACCACAAAAGCCAATTTCACAGAAGTTCCGACAGTGGTAAAGGTCAGCAGGAGAGAGTAATGTATCTGCGTCTTTTTTTTTGGGTTTTTTTTTTGGTCCATTGCGGAGGGAATTTGAAGTTTTAATCTTGTTGCTTCCAGGGCAAAAAAAAAAGAACAAAAACAAAAACGACAAAAAACTACACAATTCCTTTTTATTTCAGCTGATTTCCAATTCTAATTTTCACTTATTTCAACTTGATGTGCTAAAATAACTAAAACTAAAACTGAAATAACAAATAATAAAAACTATAAAGACATTGAAAAACAACAAAAACTAATACAAATGACAAAAACACAACAAAATTACTAGAACTTTAACTAAAATTAACATGAAAGTAGAAAACATAAAAAAATAAACTGTAATTTATACTATTAACAAAATCTATAATAGTATCTGTCACGAGTCCTGTGCCTGCCCTTCCGTTCGCTCACCACCAGAGATCACCCGCTCATTACGATGGACTCTTGCACCACATTACTATTGCACTTCACACCGGACTACATTTGCTATCACCCATCGCACTGATTACACCCACAGCTGTAACCAATCAAACACACTTCATAAGCCATGGACTTCCTCTTTCTCACCGCCGAGTATTGTTTAGCGCTTATCGCTCACCTAGTGATAGCTACTCTACGGAACCAGTTCCCAGTTCTAGTTTCCAGTCTAAGTCTAGTCACGCCGTGTTGCCCTGTTGCCTGTTTACTGATCTTGGTCTTGTTGTTTGTACAAAAATTTAAGGGGGTCTGAATACTTTCCGTACCCACTGTATATAAAGCTGTGGAAAGGTGCTATACAACTTATTACACACACAAACAGATTTTTTATATAATAAGTATTATTTAAAAAGTATATTTATATTTTATATAAAGCTAATTATAATTAGACTCTCAAAACCTAACCTCTGTAAGAAAAAAGCACTTACATATTAACTTAAATTAACAATAATAGAAGTCGAAAGTTTGGTAAATATGTGTGTGTGTGTATGTGTGTGTAAAAGTGTGTTGTGGTCTGATCTTGCAGGCATGGATCATCTGTTCACATCAGACTGTGCAGTGATGTGCTGCTATCATCTGCAGAGTGCAGAGATTACAGCACAATGCAACAAAAGCTCTCGTACACACACACACAAAAACAGTCCTGCACAGAACACACTGCAGTCTGTAATGGCTAAAACTCACCTTTACAAAAAATAGTTGCATAAGGCTATAGTCAGTCCTTCTTCCTTCACATAGTCACCCGACACAAGCGCGATTACAATCCAATGGTTTTCTTTTAGCACTGGAGGAGAAATACCACAAAAGCCAATTTCACAGAAGTTCCGACAGTGGTAAAGGTCAGCAGGAGAGAGTAATGTATCTGCGTCTTTTTTTTTGGGTTTTTTTTTTGGTCCATTGCGGAGGGAATTTGAAGTTTTAATCTTGTTGCTTCCAGGGCAAAAAAAAAAGAACAAAAACAAAAACGACAAAAAACTACACAATTCCTTTTTATTTCAGCTGATTTCCAATTCTAATTTTCACTTATTTCAACTTGATGTGCTAAAATAACTAAAACTAAAACTGAAATAACAAATAATAAAAACTATAAAGACATTGAAAAACAACAAAAACTAATACAAATGACAAAAACACAACAAAATTACTAGAACTTTAACTAAAATTAACATGAAAGTAGAAAACATAAAAAAATAAACTGTAATTTATACTATTAACAAAATCTATAATAGTATCTGTCACGAGTCCTGTGCCTGCCCTTCCGTTCGCTCACCACCAGAGATCACCCGCTCATTACGATGGACTCTTGCACCACATTACTATTGCACTTCACACCGGACTACATTTGCTATCACCCATCGCACTGATTACACCCACAGCTGTAACCAATCAAACACACTTCATAAGCCATGGACTTCCTCTTTCTCACCGCCGAGTATTGTTTAGCGCTTATCGCTCACCTAGTGATAGCTACTCTACGGAACCAGTTCCCAGTTCTAGTTTCCAGTCTAAGTCTAGTCACGCCGTGTTGCCCTGTTGCCTGTTTACTGATCTTGGTCTTGTTGTTTGTACCTCTGTTTGCACCTCGCATGGATTATTGTTTGTCTGTTGGATTACCCGTTTGCCTTGCCCTATTGGATATTGTTCGCCAGAGCCTGATCAAGTCTGTCCTTGGATTATTCTTTTGTCTCGCCTGTGCCATACCTGTTTGCTGGTGTTTTGACCCTGCCTGTTTCTGACCATGTTTATGAATAAAGCTATGCAAATGGATCCGACCGTCTCTTGTCCCTGTCGCCCTGTTACAGTATCTCAGTGATGTTAACCTGATCACACACTGACTGCAGATGAAGTGTTTGTGGAGGAGATGCAGGTCCTGTCACCATGGGCTACGGATGTCACACGGTCCCTCAGATGTCAGAGCAGACAGGTGGAGATGCCATCATGTGAACAGCCTGCTGTTTCTCACTCTCTCTCACACTGAGACACACACACACACTGATTCATCCTGCAAAATGTGCTGCCTTAGGAAATGAGACTAAACTCTGATTATGTGTAAACAGATCAAGAAATGTTTTTCCTTGAGTGAACAATATACAAAGAGTATATAGAGGCATATTCCTATTCTGAATAACAACATCCAATAAAAAAAATTAAAAAGTTATATTAACAAAATTAAGCTAAACTGCTGTTTAAATGCTGATTAATTTTATTTGTTGCCATCAAATTATTAAATTTCTTGATAGCCATTCTAAAGCTTCAATTCTTAATCGTTATTATGATTTAATATCATAAAGATTATTCATTAAGATCTTTTAATGTTTTTGAAATGTCTCTTATGCGCATCCAGGCTGCTTTTATTTAATCAAAAATACAGTAATACAGTAATATTGTGAAATATTATTACAATTTAAAATAACTGTTTTCTATTTTAATATATGTTATAATGTAATTTATTCATGTGATGGCAAAGCTGATTTTTTTTGCAGGCTTTAATTATTTAAATAATTGTCAAATAATCTAAAAATTCTAATATGCTGATTTAGTGCTCAGTTATTATCAACTATTGGTGCTCAGTTATTAATAATGGTTCTTATTATTATGAATTTTAAAAACAGTTTAAAAAAAACTATTTCTAAATTGTAATAATATTTCACAATATTCCTGGTGTTACTGTATTTTTGATCAAATAAATGTAACCTTGGCAAGTGTAAGATACTTCTTAAAAAGCATTAAAACAATTGTTTAGACCAGTGTTTCCCAACCGGGTGCCGTCTGTCGAGAGCAGGGGTGCCATGTAAAAAAATCATTTTTTAATATTTTTAAATTGCTAAAATTTTCAAAAGAGCATCTATTATATAATATCCATTTCTGATGTCGCCAATAATTAGAGATGCACCGAAATTCCGGCTGCCGAAAATTAGTTCACCGCTCAGGTTTCACTTTCACGTGGTGTGACGCTCTGCATATTATCCCGCTCTATGCGTGTGTGTGCTCGGCTCAGCTCCACTCGTATACCGTTCATGCGAATCGGAACAGCAAAGTCCACTCAAAAATTGAGCCGACAGGAAACATCGATGTAGTACAGTATTGTTTCTGTCTGCAATAGCCCTACTGTGCTGTAACATGGTGTGGTATATGGGCAACTCTGGTAACAGGGTGCCACAAGTTTGTTAAAATTTCCAAAGGGTGCCGCGACTAAAAAAAGGTTGGGAAACACTGGTTTAGACAGTAGTGTGTATGTATGTATTCATTTATTTATACATGTTATTTCAATTTGATCAATTATGCAATTATCTCATTGTTCAGTTCAGGCATTGATAATAAGATTAATAATAATGAATAAAATAAAGCAAAATTAAGCTTGTTATATATGCATACTGTATATTGTTGTATATTTTCAATTTAAAATTGATCATACAAAATTCATGATGAATGCATCTTGGCATTTAGATAATAATCATTATTCTAAAAGGTACTTCTACTTATTAACTTATCTGCATAATTTTTCTATTTAAGTCATTACAATATATATTGGCTCACTCCCTTCATTCCAGGTTGTGCTGTGTGTGTGTGTGAGAGGTCAGATCTTACTGTAGTGTTTTTGTATAGGCGACCCTCTCCTCATCTCCTTATTTTAGAAAGCTCATATCTTCCCTCATGTAGATCAACCTTAAATGGTGTCTACAATCCATGCAACCACCCAACCAACCTTTATTTATAGCAGCGGGCACTGTGCCTACTCCAAACCTACATTAACATTGTTGGCAGCTCGCCCTGTATTCCCAAAAGAGAGACCAGAAAATCATGGCTCCCCATAGTATTAGCACTCTGTAAATGCTCACTAATGGCCTGTTTTTTTTTTCTCAAATCGGCCTTCAGTAATGAACACATCTCTCTCAGACTGCTTGCTCTTATTAAAGATGGTCTCCTGGAGATACGTGAGGGTGTACCACATCCCGCGAGGACCCCGCTCTGAACTGCAGATGTTGATGCCGTGCTTGAGTGCTTCTTCAAGCCGGAGGATCACGTCAGGGAGGACAAAGATTTAGAGGAGCTTGATGCATCTAAACTAGCCAGCACTCATCTTGTTGGTTTAATTGGTTGTTTTTCCACCTTTTTTCCAGCTTCCTTCCCTAGCCATTTAATAACAGTTGTGCTGCCTAATGGCCTGAGACTTACCACTGAGACT
Source organism: Sinocyclocheilus anshuiensis (assembly GCF_001515605.1). Taxonomy (NCBI): domain Eukaryota; kingdom Metazoa; phylum Chordata; class Actinopteri; order Cypriniformes; family Cyprinidae; genus Sinocyclocheilus; species Sinocyclocheilus anshuiensis. Next base: position 116,762 of record NW_015538053.1, on the reverse strand, counting down.
GAAAAGCCCTCGTACAAACATAGTCAGGTATGTTCGTTGTTCTGCATTTAGATGAGGAGGCCAAGGAGGCATGCTGGGATACAAAGACAAAGCCCACCAGGAAGTATTGCAGTTCTGTGCAGGAAATCAATTGCAAGTGCACACAACTATTTGAATTAGCTTGCTAGCAAGGGTGTCATCGCGGATTCAGGACTGGGGATGGACGAAATGTAATCATTTGAGAAAAAAATGGATCAACCTGTAAATATTAAATATTGGAGGAGGAACATGTCTACAATAGTGCAAGCTTGAGTGCATTATGTGTTCTCATGTTGTGTCGGAATTATCATAAAATAAATATATCTGATTTTAAATCATTAATATGTATGGTAACACTTAAAATTTTGATGGTAACAGCAACAATTAATGTGGGTGTTTTGGTGTTAATGACAGTGGAATACTTATAAATCTCTTCTATAATTCTATAATCATCTCTAAATTCTGTAAAACAAAGAAACAAAGCAAAGAAAAAAGTGCATTTGGTATCACTTAAAAGGCTAATCAGATAGAAATGATTTTGATTTAGAGTTTGCTAGCTAACAATTCAAGTCAAATGAGAGAGGTCAGAATTATGTAATTATTATTTTGATGAAGATGATAATAGTTTCAGAAACTTTATTATTTACTTTATTATTTATTCAAATATGGGCACTTTTGGACCAGTGGACTTTTAGAAATGGTTTCTGACTAATATGTCGACTCACAATGTCCAGAAATTGACAGACATGCATAATTTTATTTTATAATATAATATAAATTTGATTTATTTATTTATGAACATTCCTACCACAATATTATTCCCATCACATGGATGGGAACATGGTGGGAATGACATTTTAATATTTATTAGGGGAAAAAATATTCAATATTCACACAATAGATATAGACATTTTTAACATCATTTTAAACAGCAATTCATATTTTTAAATGAATTTCATAATATTCTTGCTAAATCCTTATGAAGTGCCATTCTTTAGTCACAAGATATAGTTATACAGTAGGTTTTTGCCTGGAATGTGTGCTGTGCAGTGATATACACATTAGCTGGAGTTTTATTGTCATAGCTGTAAATATATTGTGTATTTTTGCACGGCTAGAATGCTCTATAGACCGCCCAGCATCCAGAATGGGAGCTATTCGTTTAATAATTCACTTTAGATAGACCTTTAAGCTCTGTGTAAAGTGAAAAAAGAACTGATGTATCCCCTCATGACACAATTTAATTTTCTCCCAAGATTGTCTAAAGAAAAATTAGCCCAAGTCAGAAACCTAATGTCTCCCCAAAGGCTACAAATGTATAGATTTTTTTCCCGGTGCACGTACCTCCGGTGGAAAGAGGAGACAGCCTTTAATTAAAGACTTTCTCACTGAGACCTGGTATGTGTTCTCATGTTGTGTCGGAATTATCATAAAATAAATATATCTGATTTTAAATCATTAATATGTATGGTAACACTTAAAATTTTGATGGTAACAGCAACAATTAATGTGGGTGTTTTGGTGTTAATGACAGTGGAATACTTATAAATCTCTTATATAATTCTATAATCATCTCTAAATTCTGTAAAACAAAGAAACAAAGCAAAGAAAAAAGTGCATTTGGTATCACTTAAAAGGCTAATCAGATAGAAATGATTTTGATTTAGAGTTTGCTAGCTAACAATTCAAGTCAAATGAGAGAGGTCAGAATTATGTAATTATTATTTTGATGAAGATGATAATAGTTTCAGAAACTTTATTATTTACTTTATTATTTATTCAAATATGGGCACTTTTGGACCAGTGGACTTTTAGAAATGGTTTCTGACTAATATGTCGACTCACAATGTCCAGAAATTGACAGACATGCATAATTTTATTTTATAATATAATATAAATTTGATTTATTTATTTATGAACATTCCTACCACAATATTATTCCCATCACATGGATGGGAACATGGTGGGAATGACATTTTAATATTTATTAGGGGAAAAAATATTCAATATTCACACAATAGATATAGACATTTTTAACATCATTTTAAACAGCAATTCATATTTTTAAATGAATTTCATAATATTCTTGCTAAATCCTTATGAAGTGCCATTCTTTAGTCACAAGATATAGTTATACAGTAGGTTTTTGCCTGGAATGTGTGCTGTGCAGTGATATACACATTAGCTGGAGTTTTATTGTCATAGCTGTAAATATATTGTGTATTTTTGCACGGCTAGAATGCTCTATAGACCGCCCAGCATCCAGAATGGGAGCTATTCGTTTAATAATTCACTTTAGATAGACCTTTAAGCTCTGTGTAAAGTGAAAAAAGAACTGATGTATCCCCTCATGACACAATTTAATTTTCTCCCAAGATTGTCTAAAGAAAAATTAGCCCAAGTCAGAAACCTAATGTCTCCCCAAAGGCTACAAATGTATAGATTTTTTTCCCGGTGCACGTACCTCCGGTGGAAAGAGGAGACAGCCTTTAATTAAAGACTTTCTCACTGAGACCTGGCGTGTCAGATTCATCTGAAAAGCTCTCCTCACGACTCCGTGAGCCACGGCGAGACCCCTGGGCTGCATTGCAGATCTGAGGGGAGGGCCAGACCAGAGCAGAAACCTATTTATTATATTGAGTGTAGGAGGCTCTAAAGCCTTCTCGAAACCAGCTATCCTCTCCATCACACCGGAATCCTACCATTGTGATGGAACCACCTGCTTTGATCCCTGTAGAAAGCAGGTGTGTTGATGAGACGGAGAGGAGACAGTGGTGTTGTTCTAATGTAATTCTGTTGCTGGCCATGTCTTTCTTCCTTTGTTTTTTCCCTTTCTTTTCTATTTTTGATGGGCAGCCCTTCAGTACATGTAAAACAGCCTTCAGACAAAGATGTGCACTGTTATATTTCCCAGGGAAGCTCTTTGTTTTTGATGAGCTCTGACAGAGTTCTGGTTGCTCTCCAGGGAGCATTTGCGGTTTGGTTTTGAGTTTCGTGTCTTCTGGTGTGCCTGGCATTTTTTGGGCTGATAGTAACAGCCTTGTGCATTTGTGTCAGTAAGCTCGGGTTTTGCAACTGAGCTACAACTGATCATAATACTCATTTAGTGCTCTTTCTGTCCTGGGAGACAAAGCCGATGTGACCGATGTTTGTATCCATGATCCGGGCTTTTCACTATAGTGAAAACAGTATACTGTTGAAAAGAAGTCTCTTATGCTCAGCAAGCCTGCATTTATTTGACAAAAAATGTAGTAAAAACAGTAATATTGTAAAATATTATTGCAATTTCAAAGAACTATTTTCTATTTTAATATATTTTAAATCATAATTTATTTCTGTGGTGCAAAGCTGAATTTTCAGTGGCCAGTACACCAGTCTTCAGTGTCACATGATCCTTCAAAAATCATTCTAATATGCTGATTGCTGCTCAAGAAACATTTCTTATAATCTTTCGTATAATAATATACATTTTTAAAAAATTGCATTTATTTGAAGTTGAAAGCATCTGTAACATTGTAAATTACTTAACTGTCTTAAAATTCACATGCAAAAAAAAACAACAACAACAAAAAAAAAAAACGCTTGAAGGGACCTGATAATTTTATTCATTTCATGGAAATTTGCTGCATCAACATTGACAATTCCTTCAAAATTCCTTGTGTTCCACAGAAGAAACAAAGTCATACAGGTTTGGAACAACATGACGCCCAGAAATTAAGCGTTAGCATTAGTTCTGGCAGGTCACGTGAGTCAAGCTTGCATCAGCTGATTCTCAGCTGATCACATCTACCTATAGGAATACGACACCTATCGCGGCATTCCTATATAAGCTCTATTCAGAACAGAACCATACCGCCAAACCAAACTTTATGCTAAGTATCTATCATTTTGACGATAGTGGTCCTGACAGAATTAAAATTTTTGGGTGAACTTTCTCTTTAAGATAGATAGAGACTGACTTGAACAACTTTTTGAGGGTTTTCAGAGTATGTAAGTTACAGCATTTCTTCTTCATTCTGTAGTTTGCAGGAATGTGAATGAACTGTGCTGCTTTGGGTTTTGATGGGTTTCCACTGCAGATGTTAGTGGGTGTCTTTGACCAATGACTTTCTAAATGCAAGATGTTTGCATTTTGCATTTTGCATTTTATAGCTGCCAAGTTCTGGATATGACTCACATTTTTCCATACCAGTCACATTGTTTTTGTTCAAGTTTGCCATTGTAAAAGCAAATGCACACAAACTCAACTGAATGAACCTGAACTAGATATGTTATAGAAGCATGGAATAGACAAAGATTTGTATAAAATTAACATATTTAATCTTTCCAGTTAATTAATTCAGTTATCCCTCCTGTACGTTGGAGAGAAGATGATATGATATCAGTCTAAATAGGCAACTGCATTTTTGTGGAAATTTGCTCCATCTGTATCAGTGCTGTTACATCGTGCCCTCAAAACCCTGTCAGTGATCTTCTCCAGTATAAGTTTAAAAACAACTTAATTTACTCCGAGTGTGATGTGTTGCATGTGCAGATGGCTCATACTGGCAGGAAATGTGGAGGAGTTCACACCATTGGATAACAGGTCTGTAGTACAGAGGGTGTGATGTCAGTGCAGCACGGTACTTTTGAGAAACTGAGCTCTGTAGAGTATCTCCTTCAGGTATCAGATGTGAGCTTCTAACACAGATGGCTGCTCTGACTTTACACGTTCAGCGTGAAAAATTTAAGGGGGTCTGAATACTTTCCGTACCCACTGTATATATATATATATATATAATCTCATGAAGATGCTGTGTATTAAGATGGGTTGTTATTGTAGTAACCACAGTTGAACCACAGTAACATTTGCCCTTATCTGAAATGAGAACATTCGTGGAGCGGTGAGACCTCAATATTGGGAATTTGCATGGTAAATGTAAATCAGTCCTCCACTTGAGTTTCATCTGGTAGATGGCGCTATCAGAAAAGATGAATAAGAAATTAAATAAATCGATGAAAATGGACATATTTGGTTAATTTTCCCATTTCATGGTCTATGGAAGTCCAAACATGGACTGATTTCAGAAAAAGCTTGACAAACTTTCCAACCTGGAAGTCTGTCATACACAAAATTATTGTCCCCTGTGGCATATTTATTTATTTATTTGAATTTGCATAAAGAAAACCATGCGTATTTTGACATTATTACATTTTCAAAAAGTTAATTTAAAAAATATGCAAATAATTAAATATACAAATATAAAAAAAATGTAAAATTAAAAATGTAAATAACAGAGTAAATATAATTTATAATAAAAATGTATAATATTAATTTTATTAAATTTTTTTAAAAGCATTGTATTATAGTATTTGCATTATTATTTATATTTGAAATTTAATGTGAACTACATTTACATTTACATTTAGTCATTTTGCAGACGCTTATATCCAAAGCGACTTACAATTGGGGAATGCATAAAGCGATTCTTCTTAAAGAGGCACAGGAAGTACTTGTCATACCAAGTTTCAGGCATTGTTCAAATAAGTACAAGCTAGAAAGGGAAGGAATAAATAAAGAGAAAGATTTTTTTAATTTAAGATGAAGTCAAGTAGCGTAGATGAGTTTTCAGCTGTCGCTTGAAAATGATCAGAGATTCAGCATTCCGGATAGGGGTGGAAAGATCATTCCACCAGCCAGGAATGGTGAACGAGAATGTTCTGGAAAGTGATTTTGAGCCTCTCTGTGATGGTACCATGCTGTGATGCTCACTAGCGGATCTCAGACTTCTGGAGGGGATGTAGATTCGTAATAGTGAGTGGAAGTAGGCGGGTGCTGAGCCTGTGGCTGTTCTATATGCAAGCATCAATGTCTTGAACTTGATTCGAGCCGCAACCGGTAACCAGTGCAAGGAGATAAAGAGAGGTGTAACATTGGCTCTTTTGGGCTTGTTGAAGACCAGTTGTGCCGCTGACTTGAAGAATAATTGAAGAATAATTGGAATTACAAATATATTTCATTTATAAAAACAAAATCTATGAATAAAACATCCAAGCATGTCATGGGTGAAATTTATTTTCATTAAAATCATATCACAACATCACAGTCCTATGGTCCTTAAAATAGGAGTTGTTTTGATGCTAAATATAATGTCTCATTTTTTTCTCTTTTGATTTGGGCTGAAATGTGACCTGGAAATGTTTTCTTCATTGAATACTTCCACAGAATTATTATCCTCTCTCTCTCTCTCTCTCTCTCTCTCTCTCTCTCCCCCCCCCCCCCCCATCTTAGCATATGTGTATTCTGATTAATTCAAATCTTTAATGTGGGTCTTTTGACCCGTCTTTCTTTGTCCCTGCAGCATGTCTCTCTGACCAAATTGCTCATCTGAGAACTTCACTACTTGCCAAAGCAAATGTAAATGAATACAGTGTCAGTGTGTCTTTATGTATGACAGAGGTCTTGCATTTACTTGGGCAGATGTTAACACTTTTTTTTTTTTTGCATTCAGATCTGGATGGTGTCACTTTGACTTATCTATCTCACATCGTCCATGTCCAAGTCCATGTTTGTTTTTTGGCTCCTATTGAAATTACAAGAGGCTATTTGTCCTGCGTTGCATGATTTTATTTCCAGAATTTGGAAAACAACATGTGAAAAATGAAGTGGCATGTAACTAAAATAGAACCATCTGAACCATGACTCTGTTTTTGTCTTTGGTTTTCAAATGAAGGCTATCTTTCATGCTTTTTTTTCCTGTATTGCATATCTGAATAGTATTATGATATTGATCAGACTGGCGTTGGCAAGCTATAATGACAGTATCTGATGATTCTATCGTGATATTTTAATATATACAATGGTGCTGAATGATTACCATATATGCTTTAACTGTGGATCCATTTCACGTTTATGTAGTGCAGATATGCGGAGCGAGACGCCTCGGGACATCAGACATACTTTATGCACACAAACACACACTTCAACCTGTCGTCAGCGAGTCCGCGGCCAAGCAGACGTTCAGTCACACCTTTTAAAACCCATCTCACGCTCCCCACATGAAAGACTCTGCAGTGGCGCCACATGAAGAGCCGCCAGTCTTCCCAGCAGCTCCTTACATATATTAGCTATTAATTAGTTGGGCATGTGCCAGAAATATGTTTTCGAACGATAAATATAAGGGCAACATCAATGAAGACTCCTCTGTGGGTGTTTTTGCCTGTCAACCATTTCATTTCTTTCTTCTTGTGTGTGTAGTACTGTGTATTTAAATCGATTTGCATTAGTCAGAGTTCTTCGCTGGCAATGAGGTGATGTTTGCGCTCGATTGGGTCAAATCCTGGGTCATTATGCCTGTGGTTATGAATATTATAATGCCGTCTCAACGGTTTCAATAGATTGTTCCTCTCAAAGGAAAATTTCTCCAAAAATGAAAATTTGCTCACCCTCAGGCCATCCAAGATGTAGATGAGTTTGTTTCCTCATCTGAACAAATTTGGAGAAGTTTCCATCACTCCATCACTTCCATCACTTGCTCACAAATGGATCCTCTGCAGTGAATGGGTGCCGTCAGAATGAGAGTCCAAACAGCTGATAAAAACATCACAATAATCCACACCACTCCAGTCCATCAATGAATGTCTTGTGAAGTGACGTAGTTCACCAAAAAAATGAAAAATCATTTCAGTCTGAAAATCTTCCCTGTAGCTCTCACTTTTTTTATATTTTCATATTAAAATGTTTATATTTTATATTTCTATTTAGCTTCTTTTCTTTTAGTTTTAGTGATTTTAATACTTGTATTTTAGTTAGTAGCTTAGGCAACATTCTATTTATTTTAATTTGATTTCTTTAGTTGTTTTGTTATTTCTATGTAGCTTTATTTTTATTTCAGTTGTAGTGTTAGTAATTTTAGTACTTTTATTTTAATTAGTTGCTAATACAGCATTTCAAAAAAAATGTAAGATCAAGTTTTTCATCTATTTGATTTTTCTGCTTAATTTCAATTAACAAAACAGATTTATAATAGTTTTAGTTTAAGCTTTAGTCGACAATAACAACTCTCATCTCAAATCTTTGATGTCAAAACTGACAGCACATTTTGAAGTAGCATATTGTAGTGTATACAAATGCAAATCATTTTATGACAGAATAGGTGAAGACTTTCAGCAAATAACTCAAATTTCTGTTTTTAAAGAACGTGTTTTTTTTTTTTTTTTTAAAGAAACACATCCAATTAGGGTCATGTGGGGTCAAAAACCTGCCTAATTAGACAGGGCTTCCTTAAGACTAATTAGTTTACTAAATCAGTTCAGGTAACCCAGCGACTGGTTGATTTAGAAAATATATAGTTTTACACATCCCTAGTTCGCATTCACTTTCATTTTATGGAAACAAACAGCATAGACAGTTCAAAACATCTCTTGTGTTCCATAGAAGAAAGTTAGGTAGGAACAACATGAGGCTGAATAAACGATGACAGTTTTTTTTTTTTTTTTTTATGTGAGTGAACTTTCCCTTTAAGAGTGTAGACATATTAAACTATTATTTATTTAAACATCCAGTGGCTTTTTCGACCCCACAGCACAATCGATTTGGTTCATTTTTGGTTGCGTTTTCTCAGTGTTTATAATTGATTGTGTTGTAATATTTCTCTCAGTGCCTGAAATCACACACTGCTGTGTTCCCCATGTCAACAACGCTCATGCTGTCTATTTATGACTGTGTTCTGTTTGCTTTTCTCCTTCCACACATCACTCATCTATCCCGCAGAGCCCAATCTAAAAACCCGTCAGAATCGCCTGGTGCCGTCCTCTCCACTCTCTTTTTGGTTTGTTGTGACTCGTTACAGACATGTTTGCCTCATCTCTCCGGGAGATGGACTTTGTCCAGCTTGAGTTCTGCAGCGTATCGTCCCTGCGGCAATCAGACCAAACAAAAACACACACTCGTGCTCTTCCATGTGGGGACTGATTGTGAACATCTGTCAACTTATTCAAGTCTGGTATCACCAAATGAGGAGGTCATTTAGATTTGCATGAATGTTTTTTTGGCAAGCTGCATAATTTTTTTTTCTCAATGGGAGGAAAAAGACATAAATAGTCAGATTAACAATAGAGAACTAATGACGAGAGGAGAATATTATGTCCTCACTGAGACACAGAGATGTGTATCTTCCGGCCTTTTTTCATGTTTTTACACAGGTGACCTGCAACTGCTTCAGCATCAGTGATGGAGAGCTGCAGGACGTGGGGGTGGGACTTTACCTCAGGTGAGTGACATGATCGACATCCCAGCATGCTTTGCACTGAACATAGATTTGTTGTGGACATTATTAGTGCTAGTGTTAAGAAAAGTGTCACTGTTGATATTGTTCATACTTCAGGTTAGTGATCAAACAAAATCATTATACAATTATTAATTATTACATAAAATTAAGAATATTAAAAAAATTATTACATAAAATAGAAATACGTTGTAGTCCAAACAGCTGATAAAAACATCACAATAATCCACACCACTCCAGTCCATCAATGAATGTCTTGTGAAGTGACGTAGTTCACCAAAAAAATGAAAAATCATTTCAGTCTGAAAATCTTCCCTGTAGCTCTCACTTTTTTTATATTTTCATATTAAAATGTTTATATTTTATATTTCTATTTAGCTTCTTTTCTTTTAGTTTTAGTGATTTTAATACTTGTATTTTAGTTAGTAGCTTAGGCAACATTCTATTTATTTTAATTTGATTTCTTTAGTTGTTTTGTTATTTCTATGTAGCTTTATTTTTATTTCAGTTGTAGTGTTAGTAATTTTAGTACTTTTATTTTAATTAGTTGCTAATACAGCATTTCAAAAAAAATGTAAGATCAAGTTTTTCATCTATTTGATTTTTCTGCTTAATTTCAATTAACAAAACAGATTTATAATAGTTTTAGTTTAAGCTTTAGTCGACAATAACAACTCTCATCTCAAATCTTTGATGTCAAAACTGACAGCACATTTTGAAGTAGCATATTGTAGTGTATACAAATGCAAATCATTTTATGACAGAATAGGTGAAGACTTTCAGCAAATAACTCAAATTTCTGTTTTTAAAGAACGTGTTTTTTTTTTTTTTTTTAAAGAAACACATCCAATTAGGGTCATGTGGGGTCAAAAACCTGCCTAATTAGACAGGGCTTCCTTAAGACTAATTAGTTTACTAAATCAGTTCAGGTAACCCAGCGACTGGTTGATTTAGAAAATATATAGTTTTACACATCCCTAGTTCGCATTCACTTTCATTTTATGGAAACAAACAGCATAGACAGTTCAACTTGTGTCTTGTGTTCCATAGAAGAAAGTTAGGTAGGAACAACATGAGGCTGAATAAACGATGACAGGTTTTTTTTTTTTTTTTTATGTGAGTGAACTTTCCCTTTAAGAGTGTAGACATATTAAACTATTATTTATTTAAACATCCAGTGGCTTTTTCGACCCCACAGCACAATCGATTTGGTTCATTTTTGGTTGCGTTTTCTCAGTGTTTATAATTGATTGTGTTGTAATATTTCTCTCAGTGCCTGAAATCACACACTGCTGTGTTCCCCATGTCAACAACGCTCATGCTGTCTATTTATGACTGTGTTCTGTTTGCTTTTCTCCTTCCACACATCACTCATCTATCCCGCAGAGCCCAATCTAAAAACCCGTCAGAATCGCCTGGTGCCGTCCTCTCCACTCTCTTTTTGGTTTGTTGTGACTCGTTACAGACATGTTTGCCTCATCTCTCCGGGAGATGGACTTTGTCCAGCTTGAGTTCTGCAGCGTATCGTCCCTGCGGCAATCAGACCAAACAAAAACACACACTCGTGCTCTTCCATGTGGGGACTGATTGTGAACATCTGTCAACTTATTCAAGTCTGGTATCACCAAATGAGGAGGTCATTTAGATTTGCATGAATGTTTTTTTGGCAAGCTGCATAATTTTTTTTTCTCAATGGGAGGAAAAAGACATAAATAGTCAGATTAACAATAGAGAACTAATGACGAGAGGAGAATATTATGTCCTCACTGAGACACAGAGATGTGTATCTTCCGGCCTTTTTTCATGTTTTTACACAGGTGACCTGCAACTGCTTCAGCATCAGTGATGGAGAGCTGCAGGACGTGGGGGTGGGACTTTACCTCAGGTGAGTGACATGATCGACATCCCAGCATGCTTTGCACTGAACATAGATTTGTTGTGGACATTATTAGTGCTAGTGCTAAGAAAAGTGTCACTGTTGATATTGTTCATACTTCAGGTTAGTGATCAAACAAAATCATTATACAATTATTAATTATTACATAAAATTAAGAATATTAAAAAAATTATTACATAAAATAGAAATACGTTGTACTTGAAATTAATGAAAATTATTGCATAAATTGCTGATTATTAAATTATATAAAATGTTAATATATATACAATATGATTAAATTATACCAGATGATTGACATGAGGGACATCCCAACATGCCTTGCTCTAAACCTAGAAAAAAAAGTTATTACATAAAATAAAAAATTAAATAGTACTAAAAATGAATTCATTTTAATTCATATAAAATTATCTTAAAATTATTACATGAAATAATTGTACTTAAAATGATTGCATCAATGAATGATTATATATACAGTATATATATATATATATATATATATATTTGGGGGGGGACATCCCAGCATGCTTTGCTCTGAACCTAGAAATGTGGACATTATTGTTATTTGCTAAGAAAAGCATCACTGTTAATATTGTTCATATTAAAAATAATAATAATAATAAAGTTATTAATTATTAATTGTTATGTGAAATAATGATTTTTTTACATAAAATAAAAAAACATTAAATAAAGGTAAAAGTGAAATAAAAAATGAATTAAAATGATTGCATAAATGATTGACACAAATAAACATTAGTTTTTTTTCCCCCATGTTAGTGTGCTTGTGTATTAAGGAGACAACTGTATCAGTAAAAAGCATGCTTGAGATGAAATATTAAACGGGGTCTTCGTTTGCAGTTTGTAGCACAGTACATTCATTGTCTTCATTTTTTCATCACTATAAAATGACTTTACCCATAATGCTCTTGTGTTTCAGTCAGTTGAGGCACTGTTCTTTTTTTCATGCTCACCGTGCCCAGCAGATTTGTGTGACAGAAAACATGTTTGTATTATTAGCTCTGCAGTCATAAAGAGGGATTCTGACATGAGTTAGGATTACATGCTACGATTTGCTCTCTGCTACTGAACACGCCTGAGGGAAGCTCCCATTCACACACCGAGGAGCTGAAGGAAACGCAGCACAAGAAACGGGAATAATTACACATAAACAGACATTCGGCTTTCAATGTGACTCAATTACAACTTGCCGAGACACATTGTGAGCGCTGAAATAGAGGGGGTTAATATTGTTCATATTAAAAATAATAATAATAATAAAGTTATTAATTATTAATTGTTATGTGAAATAATGATTTTTTTACATAAAATAAAAAAACATTAAATAAAGGTAAAAGTGAAATAAAAAATGAATTAAAATGATTGCATAAATGATTGACACAAATAAACATTAGTTTTTTTTCCCCCATGTTAGTGTGCTTGTGTATTAAGGAGACAACTGTATCAGTAAAAAGCATGCTTGAGATGAAATATTAAACGGGGTCTTCGTTTGCAGTTTGTAGCACAGTACATTCATTGTCTTCATTTTTTCATCACTATAAAATGACTTTACCCATAATGCTCTTGTGTTTCAGTCAGTTGAGGCACTGTTCTTTTTTTCATGCTCACCGTGCCCAGCAGATTTGTGTGACAGAAAACATGTTTGTATTATTAGCTCTGCAGTCATAAAGAGGGATTCTGACATGAGTTAGGATTACATGCTACGATTTGCTCTCTGCTACTGAACACGCCTGAGGGAAGCTCCCATTCACACACCGAGGAGCCGAAGGAAACGCAGCACAAGAAACGGGAATAATTACACATAAACAGACATTCGGCTTTCAATGTGACTAAATTACAACTTGCCGAGACACATTGTGAGCACTGAAATAGAGGGGATTTCCTCTGCAAATTGCTTTGTATGCATTTGTGAGAATCTTCTGGGCTGGAATGCATCTCATAAGCATATCGTATGCCGATGCTGAAAAACACTATATAAAGCTTTCAGATGGAGAATGACTTGTTTAGTATTGGTACATTAGAAATGTGCAGTGTTAATGGTATATATAATGCATGCAAAATTCTCTAAAATAATCTATACAGCTATATTGTTGATGGGTCTGTCTTACACAGAAATGTCAGGAACTGTATCTGTGCTTTTTTTTCTCTCTATTTTCTTGTAGTGGGTGATAGCAATTAAAATGTGACAGGCCAGTGTCAGTGCAGCAGTCTGCCTTCTCCCTTTGAGGCAGTGACAGGGCCGAGACCCAGAGATGAACTGCTCTTATATTACACTTTTATCAGTGCTGATGTCTTTCATAATTAATCTTCATGCCCACAGTTGTCACCATTTGCAATTTTTTTCACCTACAGATGAGCTCTAGATGGGGTCATGATGGTACAGTGGAATTTCCCGTTACTAAAGGCCTATTAAAATGCAACCCAGTAGTGTTTCTTCAAGATGGCGTGGAATGACATTCACAAAGCATTCAGCTTCAGTGATGTGGCATAATTCAGATGAAGTAGAATATTTGCTAGGACACAATGCAGTGCAAGGCTTGATTTTATCCACTGGGATTTGATTGTTAAATGTTAGGTTGTGATATTATTAGTGGATTTTCTAAGGCAGGAATTGTTTCTACATCTCTATCCCTAAGTATAATAAACTTTGGTGTATTAAACTTTGGCATAAATCTTGCACAGTTTATGCTACATACATGAATGATATGTCAAATGATGTGGCATTAAATGAGTGAAAAAATCCCCAGAACACCCTATAGCAACCATATAATGTTATGCTAAAAACCATGCAGACCACCTTCAGTTCTTCAACAAATGGAAAAAACAAAAGTTTTATAATATGCGATTGGAGGGGACATTATAACAATAAAAAAAAAATTATGAATATATTATAAATTAATAACTTTTATTTAATCTATGATATTCAAATATAACTAAAATATATATTTGAATATATATATGAATATATTAAAATGAGAAATATATATTAAAAAAAAAAACAGTATAAACATAAAATTAGTGAAAAATTCCCCAGATCACCCTAGCAACCAAATAACAATATGTTAAAAAAAAACACACAGACCACATTTAGTTCTTCAGAAAATAAAAATAAAAAAGTATTGCTTTAAGTATAACACTTTTCTTAAAGGCTTTATGTATAATGCATTATGAAAATAGTTGTAATGCATTAATTATGTCTTGTAATGCACCTTATAATGAATTGTACAATCACTTATCAAGTCATTATTGCACTATGCATTTCAAATTTGGTTATAATTATTTACATGCATTATACCCTTTAATAACCCTTTATAATGCATTATACATAAAGGCTTTAAGTAAAGTGTTACCAAAGTATTTTAAGATAACATTTACATAACATAATATTTTCAACATTTTCTCTATATTAAAAATGCATAGTGAGAGAGAGATTTATGTATATATAGACACACACACACTCATGTATATATATATATATATATATACACACACACACACACACACACACACCTACTAGCTATATGTAGGTAGCACCGAGGTAGCAATATTTTATATTTTTTCTCTTTTTGCTTGAACATTGAACAGTGCATACATTTATAAACAATAACAGGTTTTTTATCCCTGTCTATTTTTATACATGACATGTGACACGCACTGGCAGTTTCTCTGCTCTGCTGCCTAATGCGAGAGCATATTGTAGCGTGTTTAAGTCGTCAGCCGAGGCGACTCCAGTGTAACACTTGTTCTCTGGCTGGATGTGAACCAGCAGTTTTCTGCTAATCCCTGTGGTTGTGTCTGGAGCTCGCAGGAGGATTTGTGCTGTCAGACGTCCTCCCTGGCCAGGACTCCATGCTGACACTCACAGCCCTGTCCGGACACGGTTATCAGGGGAAGAGAGTGTATATGCAGTGCCCAAATGAAGCTCCAGCAAACCCTTGGCCGGCAGTCTGTTGTGCTGTGGCCTGACAAAACCCAGCAGCAGAAATCCATAAAGATTTTACAGGCGCCCAACCGCATGCAGACGCTGTCATCCGTGAAACCCAGGAACGTTTGTGACTATTTGTTTCCCACTTTAACACCCCATTCAGGCCTTGGAAATAGTGAGGGATAATTGGGTCAGGGAACGAGGGTTACCATACGTAACCGAGACGTTTCTTTAGCAATGGCCACATTTTAAGGTCCCAGGGGTTTATTAAAGCTAACAGAAACTATTCAAACTAATTGTATACCTTTATTTTTATTCTATTTGTTATATGAAACGGACTATTATGTGATTATATCCTTTTTCTGACTTTAAATCTTAAAGTTCTATCAATCTTAAAAAATATTAAATATTACAATATTTATATTATTTTATTTTTATATTATTTTTAAATATTTATTTATTTGATTCTGTTTATGATTAATTAATCACAGAAATGAAATTAATATTTGAAAATATTAATAAGAAAAATAAGTGTTACATTTAAAAAAAACTTGTGATCATCTATAAAAAGCAATTTAAGTATTTATTATTGTATGAAATGTATTTATATTAATTTTTTTAATTATAACTGTCCCTGTATTGTAGTTGTTGTTTTAACATTTTCAACCAATTCCAACCAATACTGTAATTTGTAAAGTTTTATTAAATTTTAGTGTACTAACTGACACAGAGATTAAATATGAGGAAACTTGCGTGAGGAAAACTTTAAGGTAAAATTTGATTAAATTTTAATTTGCTAAATTTCCAACAACCTGTTATTTTGTCTAATTATGCAAAAATAAAGAACATTTTTATTTATTTTAATATTTATCCATGTATCTTTTATTAATTAATTTATTTATTTATTTGATCTGTACATATTTAATTTATTATAAATTAGTGTATTTATTCATTTATTTATTCATTTTTTATTCAGGATAAATTCTTAGTGAGATAAAGGAGTGCCGTTTTATTCCAAAAATGTCTAAAATGTCATTTCCGCCACTGTAATTGCCATAACAAAATATATAATTTGAAATGTAATGGGAATATTCTCTGTTCATACAGACGTTTCAGAACAGTGTAAATAAATGGCAATGCATGTATAAATACTGAAGCAGACAAACTAAACTAGTCTGAGTGTGTTTTAAGAGAGTTTATTAATAGAAGTCCACACGCAGGGCCAAAAGCAGTTAGCACTAAGTAGGTGATGTTGACGTCATTTCCTTGTATCAGTTGCGTCAGTCTGGGCTGTTGTGAAAGTGCAGTAAATTGAGCTGTATTCAGGTCTGAGGGTGTGCCAGGAACAGCTTTCCTTTCTGTTTTCCGGCACAGTTAATGGCCACCTTCGGCACTGTTATTTGGAAACATTAATAAATGAGCGCAGCGGATTGCTATTCTCCTTGTCTGTTGATGTTTCAGGCTGCTTAGCAATACCTATGTTTTGTAGAAGGTAGAAGATAAGAGGAATTCATCCCATTGTCCTCCATTTTCTCTCATTACCCAGCTCTTTTTACCGTTATTTCATTCTTTCGCTCGTCTTCTGTTGACAGAGCACGGCGCTTACGGCTACAAGCACAGACTCGCTTTAATGAGATATATTTTCATTACTTAGAAACCACATGTAAAGATTGAGTTTAGGCCCATGTGTGTAAGTGAAGAGCGTCAGGCTCTTAGGGGCTGTTTATGGGTGAATAATCAAAAGCGCAGATTAAGGGAGGATCATAAAAGAGGGTTTCACTCAGGTTAAATAGTCTGCTTTGAGCTTAATGTCTTGTGTATGTGCAGACAAGGGCTTAGCTAACAGCTATTTTCTGACAGCATTGATCAGCTCAAATTGGTCACATTTTTTTGATATGGCTTAACAGAGGCATGTCTTGGAAAACAGGATTTTCTTTGCTCTTTTAAAATAAAAGAGTTCAATCTGCTTTGAAAGCGAATGCAACACAAAGCTCCACCCGGGCCATTTACGGGAACTAAGCTGCAAAATTTGTTAAATTAGAACTCAGACATCATAAACATATGCACATTAACATATGCCCGCCCACATTTATACATCAACACCTGTTAAACTATGCAGCAACTTGTTTTATGATGAAAAATAGTGTGAACTGTTATTACATGGAGATTAGACAACCATAACAGATGCCGTTTACATATAGAAGTCTTAAAGGTACAGTAACTGTACAGTAGTTTAATATGACCAGAGAGAGGGTGGAAAAGGGTAATGTAAAACTAAATGATGTCTAGTTTTGGTGCATAATTTTAGATTTACCAATATTGAATTTTGTATTAGTCGGTCACTTTAAAATAACTTTAATCAATTGAAAGTTATAATTGAATATTTCTATAATTTAACTGAATAATTGAATACCCAAAAAAATGATATTTTGTAAGTTTTTACTGACTCTCATGTTGTTTCAGACTCTTATGATTTTATTATTTTTTTTAATTTAATTTTATTATTATTATTGGTGTTTTTTTTTTTGTTTTTTTTGTCAGTGTGACTTTTTCAGAGCTTCAGCTCTGTGAGATTATGACTAATAAGACATTCCCCCCCTTTTTGGTGCTTGGCTTTATAAATCACTTTACACTTTCTTTGGAATTTTTTTTTTTAATATCTACTTTTGTGTTCCACAGATGAAGGACAATTATATGGGTTTGGAATTACTTGATGATTCAAAATATGAAGAAAAAAAGTCAATTCTATACTTTTTAAAAATGAACTTTTATTATATTTATTTATAATAATAATATATAATAATGTTATAATAATTACAGTTATGTGTGTGTATAATTTATATATTATGCATTTATATTGTCCATTAATTAATGCAAAAGTTAAATCCACATACATTTAATTATTATTATTATTACTTGCTTTATTTAAATTTCACTTTCTTGAATTTAAGTGAACTCCTTTCTGTTGTTTAATATTTTGGATTATGAAAAATCAAGTTTTATTAAAATGCAAATGAGCGTCATTTGATTTCACTTTTGATTTGATTTAATTTATTCTTTTTAGTATAATAGTTGGCTTTATTAATATAATGGAAATGCACTGACGTGTGAATCTTGACCATTAGAGATCAGAGGGTGTGGCCTGTTGCCATGGTCTTTCCACAAGTCCATTTCATTGGCTAATAATCCAATAATTTATGCTGGCTAATCATGGGAGATTGTATTATTTTGGTCTTTCTAACATATCAATTTATGAAAAGGGAGCAAAATATCTCAGTTTTAAAGAAAAAAATAAAATATCAGAAATATCTAGAACCAGCCTCCCTGTGTGGGCCATTAAACTGGCACGACTTTCATATTCAACATCCATGGGAAACATTTTGCATCTATGAATATGAGCCTCTGGGATTACAGTGAACAAACAAAACCAGAAAGGCAGATGTCGAAATTGTTGTTTAGATATGAGCTATGAAGTCTTCAGATCGGATGTGAGGCAGAATCAAGGCTTCAGACATTATTGTCAACGTATCAGAGAAATTATAATGACGCAGAAAGATTGTCCCGTGAGAGCGGGGCCCGTCTGTTTACCATCGGCTGGGTGGGCCGACTCTAAGCCTGCTTTATACTCTGTACTTAGGCAATGTTGAATCTTTCCTAGACCATGACAAACACAAGTAATTTGTTGCTCTGGCTTTTTTAATGACTTCCGATGCATTAGCAGAAGCCTGGAAGAGCCGGATAGCATGTATTCCTATCCACATATAAAGGATAATTGTGCTTTCGTGCTAGATTTATAATTGCTGTGTTTGTTCTGTCATACTTGTGTGAATGTGAATGGAGTACACGCTGACATGAAGAGACTTCAAACATGGTTTACACACACAGTACATACTGTATACGCACCTTGTATTGTTCATTTTAAAATATGTTGCATTAATTAATCATTAAATTAATATTTTACGCAATTATTATTATTTTTTTGACTACATAACATTTTGTCATTTTTGGAGCTTGGCTTTATACGTCACTGTACACTTTCTTAGGAACATGGCTGAAAAATATCTACTTTTGTGTTCCACATAATTAAAAATGTATTTTAAAAAAAGGAAATAATTAAAGGGGTCATATGATGCTACATTAGGGCTGGACGATATGGCCAAAATTGATATCACGATATATTTCTTAATTTCGGTCGATACGATATAATTCCGATATCGATATGACCACTATTTATCTGAAATAGTCGGAAGAGAGGGGCGGGGTCAGCAGAGCTCATTAACATTTAAAGGAAAATGCTACAAAAATGGCTTGATCTGAAAAGAGCTGTTTTTGACAGGGTAAAAAGGTGTTTTTTACACTACCATTGAGAAATTTTAACCAAACTATGTTACAGACTTTTCATTAAGACCCTAAAGAATCATATCAACTTGTGGGAAATGGGCATCCTATGACCTCTTTAAATAAAATGAATATATATAAATATATATTGATGCAGGTTACATCAAATCGCATTCAAGAGGACAAATGTCCCGCTGGCAAACATGTCAGCTTTTTTGTTTTCTGTGTCTCCATACTGTAGCAACTTATTTCTTTAGTTAATTAATTAGTGATGCCCGATTTACTGTATGTTCCATTATTTAGCAGTCCTTGTGTATTATTTATTTGGATCAAGAGAAAATTGAGAGAATGAGGGATTTGCAGATTGATTTGATCTCAGTGTTTGATGAGGAAAAAAACTATTAAAATATAATAATTCATTTAATTAGAAAAATAGAATTGTTGTGAGTTTTGACTGGCTGAACTAAATTCACCGCCTTTGGGTCTTATTTGTCAAATCAGTCTGGGTTTGTGCAAACAACAGAAAAAAAAAATAATGTTATTTAATATAATATTATTTTAATACTAATTAACAAATCGTTGGCAGAGCACTCTGTTTTACATGGACAAGAATTAAATCTAGTAAAGTGAATTTTACTCTTACTCTTGTAGTTTAGCAGATGTTTATCTAAAGCGACCAGCCTCTGTCCTATAACCTTACTAGTCCCGAAATGTATCCTCATGAAGGCCTAATTAAGGATGAGAAATTAATTGAGACACTGTGCTGGTGAATTGTGCTTAAACATGGTTGAAGAGTTTGTTTTGTGTTCGTCTGTCCCAGCATGTCTCTGCTGAACCACGACTGCCAGCCCAACTGTGTCATGATCTTTGAGGGCAAGAGACTCACGCTGCGAGCTGTTCGGCTCATCAGACCCTGTGAGGAGGTACAGTATACTTATTTGCTGCCTTTTTTCTAGTCTCTCTCTCTCTCTCTCTCTCTCAATGTATGTCATTTTTCTCCTGCCTTGACCCAGGGATCTTTAAATTCATAGGAATCAATAGAAAATTATAAGCATGGGTCTCTGCTGTCACAGGGCCCTAGACAACATTACCAGTTGCCAATTCGTTATTATTATTTTAGCCATTTCTGCAGCACCAAAATTGAATTTTAATAATGACTTTTCAAACAGGTTTTCCAAACACAAAGTTTTGATTTTTAAATGATTTCTTACTCTATTATTCTTAGTTGTAATTTAGTTTTGGAATGATTGTTTTATCATGTTTTTATTATGCTTATTTTGATTAACTTATATTTATTTTCATTATATTTTGTTATATATTATAGTGTGTGTGTGTATATATATATATATTAGTTTAGTATATATTTTTATGTACTGTATGTTTAGTTAGTTTTGGAGTCTTGAAAATGTCTATTAGTTTATTTAAATATTTTAGTGTTAATTTTTATTTTTATTTATATTTCTGATAACAAATGATAATAATACATTACAGTTTTGACTTTTTAAAAAATTAATTCTCACTTTATGTTAGTTCTAATTTAGTTTTATGTTTTTTATTATGTTTATTTGTATTTTTTGTTAGTATACATTTAATTAGTATATTCTTTAATTTAGTTCAGTTTAGCATATATTTTTTATTAGATTTAGTTAGTTTTGGAGTCATGAAAATGTTTTTTAGTTTAAAATTTTCCCAGTAATGTTAATTTTTGTTTTTAATTTCTATTTCCATTAAGGAAAATGTTTTCATTCAGTTTTTGTTAGTAATAATAATAACACAGTCTCCTACCCCAAACTCACTCCATGCGTTGATTGAGCCAAAAGTTGCGATGTCAGGCCGCTCAAATAAACATAGTAATATTTTCATACTGCCATGGAGCCACAGTGTTTATACATTCAGCCCACAAATAGCTTCCTTGCAGTTGTCTGTTCATATTAAACTGGAACAGGAGAAAGTGTTTTAACTGCCATTGAATTACACACATCACACCACAGTTTCTCAAGTGCAGGCACTTAACGGAGCCTCCTGCCAGATTAACTTCACCATAATTCAGTCATCCGATGAATAAATCTAAAAGCAACATCCTATGTGTACATTTACTGCATTTAGCATCCGCTCTTATTCAGAGCATCCTGCAGAACTATTTAACAATCAGTCCGGACTAATCGAAGCTCATTTAAACCTATTTGCACACATCCGACACACCACCAGCCTGAAAAACCAGCAGAGAGCCAAGATATGCATACACATTATTCATATACATTAACACCTGAATCCATTTGGCAGATCTGTGGCGGGATGTGGTTTTTAGCCTCAAAGATAGAGAAACTCTCATTATGCGGCCGTTCTGTTTATTTCTGCTCTGAAAGTTTAGATATTCCAAAGTAAATCAGGCAGTCATGCTTAATTTACCTCTGGCAGGGGGAGGGAACGTCGAGAGAGGAAGTGAACTGGAAAATGAAATTACCAGCAAGCTCTCTGTACACAGGAAGTAATGAGAATTCAGAGTATAGGTGTGCGATATACGACGGCAGAATACATGAGCGCTCATCATCCCACAGACTCTGTTTACACACACACAAACACACACACACTCACGGAGCGATTATCATTCATACACCCACACACATCTGCACACTGTACACACGCCGCTGTTTGCCCATAAGGGTCATACTCATTTTGGATCTGTTTTTCGTTTTCTCCTTTTCCTGTTTCTGTTGCTTTCTCTGTTTACTCATTGTTTCTAGTTTTATGTACCTATCTGCCCCTCTCTCTCTCCACTCAATAACTCATTCATTGGAATAACTGTTTTCAATTCTCTCTCGCTCTCTGACCTCACAGAGGTTTGGAAATGAAATAGCTTTCTGCATACTCTGCTGTATATTCTGCTTGCTGCATACAATTTTTTGTAGATAACAGGTGAAACAGTATGCAAATACATGTTTACAGTAGTAATATGCTACATTGTTGTCACATGACTTTACTACATTGCATATTTAATTCATTAAATGGTGTCCAGCTATAATCTTGGATATAAATGTGGTTATTTCACATATTTCATCCAGTTTTAAGGAAAAAATGCCTTAACTTTTGACGTTATGATCAAATGAGTTAAGAAGGTGATATTCAAAATCATGGTCGATGTTGCTTATGATTCATTTGTCATGCTAGACTGATGAGGTAAAAAAAAAAGTTACTAAGATTTTAAAAGAAAAAATTGTAATGAGTATATTTTTATTAAAGGGGTCATATGATGCGATTTCAAGTTTAAAGAGAGAGAGAGAGAGAGAGCGAGAGAGATAGAGCGCGAGAGAGAGAGAGCGCGCGAGAGAGAGAGCGCGAGAGAGAGAGAGAGCGAGAGAGGGAGAAAGAGAGAGAGAGCACGCAACATTAAAGCATGTCAACATATTCTGTTACACCAAATACACCAAATAATGATCTTTAAAAAAGCACCCCTTTAAGTTAATTTTTTCCCATTTTTAGTATATTTTACAATATAATACTATATATATATGTATATATATTGGTTGTTTACAATATATATTTAGCATATATATAAAAATATTATTTGGTCGATTTATTATTTTTTTTTGGGATAGTCAAGCACATTGCACTGTGGGATACAGTATTACCTGATTATGCGCAGCTTTCTGTGGTTTTATACTGTGCATTTTAAATAAGCAATTTCACTGCACTCACAATTAATAATAATAATAAAAAACACTGCAATAACGACGTGCAATATAAAGTAATGTATAGAATTGTGATATTAATACGTGATTATGCAGGCACTTTATGCATTTCTTTGAAAAATAACAGATAGTATGTAACTCCAAACACACCCATAACTGAATGTACTTATAGAAAGCGGTAAATAAATTGCTTTCAAAAAACCTCTAAAGACAGAAAGTCATCAGAAATCACAATCATTGTTCAGATTCTCCTGAGTCGCCTGTCACATTAGATGATGAAAACAATTTAAACGATTAGCTCCTTATAATTCAGCACCAATTCAACCTTTTCCACTCTGATTATCCGTATGTCAGCTCTGTTAACAGCCTGGAAGATGGTTGAACACATAAACACAAACATATGCACAATAAAGCAATGCATTGTTTACATCCTGCAGAATTGGACCAAAGGGAAAAGACCATGTGGTTTTCAAATGTTAGCTCAGCAGGCAGACTTTCATTATTCAAGACAAAACTGCCACAAGACATTGACTACGTTCCGAACCCTAGTGAGCTGCCTGTGTAACACAGTCATTGTGTTTATTGTATTTCCCTCTTAGATTCTGCAAGTTGTCTGCGATTTTTCATTTAACCATCTCTAATCTCTCTTTTTCATTCTCTTTAGCTCACTATAAGCTACACTGATATCCTTGCGACCAGCAAAGAGCGACGTTCCCATTTACAGAAGCAATACCACTTCCTGTGTCAGTGCACGCGCTGTACCACGGAGGACAAGGTGAGCCATAGCAACAGCCTCTCAGATCTATCTTTCCTTCCTTTATCCTCATTTTTCTATTCCTCTCACTTTCACCCCATCACTCCTGGAAAAGGCTTCTCCCCGCCTCGTTGTGTCCTGGCGGGATCACTATCTATCATCCCTGTTCTCCTCCATGTTCTCTCTTCCTCGCTCTTTTTCTCTGTGTCTGTCCCACTCAGCCCTCGAAAGCATCTGATGTGTGTCGAGTGTGTCAGACCGGTCCTAGACCATCACCGGTCTCTCCGCACTGCCCCGGGGAGCCCGTCCTCAGCAGACCCTGTTATCTGTGATCATCACTGCGATGACAGGAGCATGTCAAGAATAAAGCTTTGGATGGCATGAATGGGAGTACAAGAGAGCGGATGAATAAATGCCTAAAATGGAGTGAGGAAAGATGGGAATTTAAAGGTGAAGTGTGTAATTTTTTGGATGTTAAAATACTTTCTTCTCCATACTTAGTCTGCACAAACTACTCTTGAGTAAACCATTTGTATGTTGATTCCCAGAGAACTGTAAAGACTAATTTTTTCACTTCCGGAGCATGTCAAGAATAAAGCTTTGGATGGCATGAATGGGAGTACAAGAGAGCGGATGAATAAATGCCTAAAATGGAGTGAGGAAAGATGGGAATTTAAAGGTGAAGTGTGTAATTGTTTGGATGTTAAAATACTTTCTTCTCCATACTTAGTCTGCACAAACTACTCTGAGTAAACCATTTGTATGTTGATTCCCAGAGAACTGTAAAGACAAATTTTTTCACTTCCATTTGGTGGAAAAATCCATTTCCATTTCTTTACAGCTGTTTCTAAACTAGGCTGTGTCCCAATTCACATACAGTCCATCCTAAATAGTATGCAAGATTAGAGTTAATGCATCTCGGACCGGACATTAGACAGTTTTAAGTAGTTGTTAAAAACCCATCTTTTTTAAATTGCCTACATAGATTCGTATTTTGTTGTATTGGTTAGCTGTACTGTTTAGTATTGATTTATTGTTTTGTATTGCTACAGAATTTTGGTATTTTATTTGTTTTATTTTTAACTGTTTGTAGTGCAAAAAGTGCATAATAAATAAAATGTATTATTATTATTATTATTATTATTATTATTATTATTATTAGGTGTTTTCAGTGGGTTTTCAGGACATTTTGGGATTTTGTTTTTAAATATTATTTATTATCATTTAATTTAACATGTTTTATAATATTTTATAAAAAACAATAATAATAATCTTAATATTAAATGTGTGTGTGTGCGAGCATGTATGGATAGATAGATAGATAGATAGATAGATAGATAGATAGATAGATAGTTAATATAGATATATGTTAATTAAAAATGCATTTTTTAACATTTTAAACAGATTTATAATTGTTAT
>NW_015538053.1:88528-90984 GCF_001515605.1 Sinocyclocheilus anshuiensis | reverse complement strand
AATATTAAATGTGTGTGTGTGCGTGCATGTATGGATAGATAGATAGATAGATAGATAGATAGATAGATAGATAGGTAATATAGATATATGTTAATTAAAAATGCATTTTTTAACATTTTAAACAAATTTATAATTGTTATTATTATTTTACATATTAGGATTATTAAGAGCTATCTGGTAATTACTACCACTGTTTTTATAATAATAATAAATATTATTATTATTAAGATTAGTTGCGTTTTTTATTATTATTATTCTTTCAGTATTCTTCTCTGTATTCATTATTCTTTCATAATAATAATAATAATAATTATTATTATTATTATTAATTGTGTTTCTTTATTATTACTATTCTTTCAGAATTTACACACTTCACCTTAAAAGTATAATTCACCCAAAAAATGGAAATATTATTATTTTCTCACCCTTATTTTGTTCTAAACCTGACTTACTTTTTTTCTGCAGAACACAAACAAAAATATTTAGAATAATGTCTCTGTGGGTTTTGCTCATACAATGAAACTCAAAGTGGTCTAGTGTTATTTTGGACCCCGCTGACTTGCAGTGTATGGACAAAAGCATTTTTGAAAATATCTTCTTTTGTATTTTACAGAACAAAGAAAGTCATACAGGTTTGGAATGACTTGAGTACATGATTTAAATTTTTGTCTGAACTATCCCTTTAAATGCATTATGAATGGCATACTGGCTTTTTGGCATGTGTGCTCAAACATGTCACTGGAATACACAAGTTCCCTCCAGGCTTATGTTGTGGTTATTTTGCACTTGCATGCAGGCATACCATGCTAAATAACTCAAGAGAAAGAGGCTTTATCCCTGCTGTTAACACCTACACAGCTGCTCAGACTGACCTCTGCTTGAGTCTTCTGTCAGATACTGCAGATAAGAATAAACGCTCTTGCTCAGGGCTGCTGAGATGGAGACTTGGGTTTCGTCCCTGCTTTCAGCTCCTTCTGGGTCTGAATCCAAAACAGTGGAAGCTTTTTGAGCTTGGTTTTTTAGGTCTGGATTTTAGGACACCTGATATGTGTGGTACAAACTCTTTTCATCCACCCATCAGTTTGTCTTTCCACCTATCCATCCATCAATCAATCAATCAATCAACCAACCAAATGTAAATCATTTAAGTGAATCGAGGTCTCTGCCTAGGCACCAGAATATTGTAGAGACTTGAGTATTATGGAAATACTAATTTAATATAGAATTGAAAATAATACAATTATTAAAAAATAAAGTAAATATGTAAAAATTATTTTCTTAATGCATGTTTTTTAATGTTTACTTATTGTAAACAATTAATCCATGCATATATTATTGTTCAGAAATGTGTTTTTGAAAAAAAAAAAACTCTCGCAAATGCTTCATTTATTTGATCAAAAATACAGTAAATACACTAATATTGTGTAATATTATTGTAATTTAAAATAACTTTTTTATTTTAATAAATTTTAAAGTATAATTTGTTTGTGATCAAAGCTGAATTTTCAGCATCATTACTCCAGTCTTCAGTGTCACACAATCCTTCAGAAATCATTCTAATATGCTGATTTGCTGCTCAGGAAACATTTCTTATTATTATCAATTTTGAAAACAGTTGACCTGCTTAATATTTTAATATTCGACCTGCTTAATATTTTTGCGGAAACAGTGATACATTTTTTTCAGGATTCTCTGATGAATAGAAAGTTCAAATTAACAACATTTATTTGAAATATAGTCTTTTGTAATATTGTAAAAATCTTCACTTTACTTTTGATCAATTTGATGCTTGATGCATCCTTGCTGAAAAAAAAATATATATGTATTTTTGAAAAATTATACAGACCCCAAACTTTTGAACGGAAGTGTTAATATTTACTTAATTTTTGGCCTTAAAAACTTTTCTTCTGAAAATGAAGTACAATAAAAATCTAGTTTGTGTTTTCTCCTGTTTTTGTTGTTCAGCACATTTCCCATCATCACACTCCATCAAACCCCTCATTGTGTGTGTGTGTGTGTGTGTGTGTGTGTGTGTGTGTGTGCGTGTGTGTGTTTAGCTTTCACGATTGTTAAACAAACACGATGCATTTGTGAGGTGTATGTTTGTGTTTATTACAATGTGTACGAGGGACTGTGGGTTTTAATATGCATGATAAGAGGGAGCCTGAGGCGCATTTGATGAGTATCGCAACCCCTGCTCGGTGCTTTTTGATAACTCTATGTTTGAAGCATTTCTGTGCCTTCACTCTCGCTCTTTCCATTCATCTCTCTCCTTCCCTCCATCTCATCGTCTAGTCGAGTGTGTTCTGACAGGAAATAGAGCTCAACAGCAATCCATTGCCAGTGAAGGGGATATTTTTAGAGAAACTGTGTCATCCACTGAGCATGGCAGTACTTGTGTGAAGTCAATTTCGCCTGGAGGGAGGATTTAAGTTGCAGTGAGGACCAGAGGGGAA
>NW_015538053.1:84180-87489 GCF_001515605.1 Sinocyclocheilus anshuiensis | reverse complement strand
CAATCCTTCAAATCCTTCAGAAATCATTCTAATATGCTGATTTGCTGCTCAGGAAACATTTCTTATTATTGAAAACAGTTCACTGCAGAGGATCCACTGGTGAGCAAGTGATGTAATGAAAAAACAAACTCATCTACATCTTGGATCAACAAATCAATTGGAATTAACATTTTAAACTATTATTATTATTATTATTCCTTTTTAACATTCTGATTTCCGAAGACTGTCTTCTGAAGATTAATTGTAATTATTTTATTCACCTTTATATAATATTTTTTTCAACACCTTTTTTTGTAGTTTATAGTTTTTCTGTTCGTTTTTTTCTGTACTTAAATGTACACACACACACACACAAAACCCCTCATTGTGTGTGTGTGTGTGTGTGTGTGTGTGTGTGTGTGTGTGGAGGGGTGCATGAGGTAATTGCAGGTGAGGTGTGTAAAGTGTTACACTGATGACATTCTGATGAGAGGGACTTGTTGATTCACCACCGGCTTTGCGGTAATCTAACAACCCGTGTGAGTGCAATAAGACATGCTGACACGCTAAAACAATAGAGCAGCTGTATGTGCAGTAAAGTACAGGGAGGGATGGTCAGGTTATCACCTTCCCAGAACCTCCGGTGACCGGAGATGTGATTCAGTCTGACAGTCGTGTGGGGGGTCACAGATGTTCTCCTGTTCATGAAGGCTGTCTGGCCATACATTTCTCTGCTTTTTTGAGTGTTTCAGTGTTCAGTGTTCTTTCACATTTGCACCATGTGAAATCCTCACCAATGAATCCTCTGCAGTGAATGGGTGCCGTCAGAATGGCAATAATCCACAAGTACTCCACAGGAGGTTAATTGATGGTCTGGAGTGGTGTGGATTACTTGTGGATTATTGTGATGTTTTTATCAGCTGTTTGGACTTTCATTCTGTTGGATCAACAAATCAATTGGAATTAACATTTTAAACTATTATTATTATTATTATTCCTTTTTAACATTCTGATTTCCGAAGACTGTCTTCTGAAGATTAATTGTAATTATTTTATTCACCTTTATATAATATTTTTTTCAACACCTTTTTTTGTAGTTTATAGTTTTTCTGTTCGTTTTTTTCTGTACTTAAATGTACACACACACACACACACACACACACACACACACACACACACACACACACACACACACACACACACACACACACACACACACACACACACACACACACACACACACACACACACACACACACACACACACACACACACACACACACACACACACACACACACACACACACACACACACATAAAATATTTATTATTTAAAGAATGTTTTTCCCAAACCTGTGTACAGATATTCGCTGAAAAATCTTACACATTCATTTTTATCTGGTAGATTTTTGACAGTTCTGCATGTTTTCTTAATATATCCTCATGAAGTATGTACTTTTGCCAGCAAAGTGCTTTTAATCTGTAGTCGGAATATATGAGGGATACATTTGCTAAAGCGTTAGACTTCCTGTCATGCTTTGTTCACTGGAATGTTTTATACTCAGTGCACTCTAAACAGTGCTGCAATTAATAACATGATTATTGAATTTACACTAATAAACAGTCTACAGTTTGATTCCTGGCCCTCTCCCTGTCATTAGGCTGTTCACATTAACAAGAAAATGGCTTTTTCATTGAAAAGGAGAAGCAAATAGAAAAGTTTTTCCTTTGTGTAAGCAGATGTATAATTTCATGCTTCAAAGCCATTTTATAACTGAAGAGATTTGACCAGAATGTAAAATGGATTCTGACATAATGTGCAGGTAAAAAGACCTGTTTGTTGTGTCTGATGTCAAAACCTGCAGAGGGTTTGGTGTGATTGACAAGATGCAGAATGTTCAACAATAAGTGATTTCATGTGCAGTTATGAGTTTTATTAGTGATTTCCAGAGTAGAAGCAGAGGATTGTGGTCCGGTGGAGACTTCAGCATTCATTGGCGGATGGCCTGCTTGTTTTTGGCCTCTCATGACATGCACATATCTCTCTCCTGCATTTCACTCGATCTGATAAATCATTTATGTATGGACTGAGTGCACTGGAACAAAAACACATAACAGGACACTTCGTACAGCTTACCGTGAATATCTAATTCCATTTGGTCTCTAAAAAATTACATTTAGTCTATATGAAATACTTCCTGCAGTAAGGTTAATGCTTTTATGCATGTTTATGTGGGATACAAATCTTTTTTTTTTTACTTTTCTTTTCTTTTTGTCCCATTCATACATATATTCATGGAGGCCTTTCTCATCTGCAGAACTTGGCCTGAAAAAAATGTCTATTTTTTTTTAGCATCACATGTACTCATACTTTCTGGTATGTTGTCTTGCTTTGATTCTTGCCAAAACATATTTTTAAAACCAATACAGGATCCTTCTTGTTATGTGGCCTGAAATAATTTGTTGCAAGATGTAGTTGTAGATATCTGTTATTACAAGAACAAATGTGTAAGTTTGACTTTTTGATAGACAGTGTGGTCTTCTTAATTATTTAATTATTTTATAATTCACCATAGACCATAGTCTGCTTTTGTAAGGGTAAAATGCTTATAGAATAAAAAAAAAGAGTAAATATCTGCACATTGATTGCTGTTAGGTTAAAAAAAAAAAAATCAGTAAACCATGCTACAGTACTTACATGCACATGGTTAAAAGTTTTTAAAATGTTTTGGAAAGTTTTTTATGCTGCTCACCAAGGCTACATTTATTTGATAAAAATGCATTAAAAACAGTAATATTGTGACATATTAACAGAATAATTGAAACTTTTTAAAATTCTTAACATTTATATGTATACAGTGGGTACGGAAAGTATTCAGACCCACTGTATATATATATATATATATATATATATATATATTATAAATTTTAAGAATTTATATATATTAAAATGCAATTTATTTCTGTGATACAAAGCTGAATTTTCAGCATCTTTACTCCAGTCTTCAGTGTCACATGATCCTTCAGAAATCATTCTAATATTCTGATTTGATGCTTAAGAAACATTGGTAACACTTTAGTATAGGTCTCACTATTCACTATTAAATAGTTGATTATTAGCATGCCTATTATTAACATAGCTGTTTCTTAGTACTTACAAAGCACGTATTCTGCATGATCATATTCTACATCCTTAAAGGGGTCATATGATGCGATTTCAATTTTTCCTTTCTCTTTGAAGTGTTACAAGCTCTTGGTGCATAAAGAAGATCTGTAAAGTTGCAAAGACTAAAGTCTCAAATCCAAAGAGATATTCTTTATAAAAGTTAA
>NW_015538053.1:82203-84165 GCF_001515605.1 Sinocyclocheilus anshuiensis | reverse complement strand
TAAACTTAACAACTACCTTACTAACTATTATTAAGCAGCAAATTAAGAGTTTATTGAGGTAAAAGTCATAGTTAATGGTTTGTTAATAGCGAGAATTGGACCTTAAAATAAAGTGTGACTGAAACATGTCTGATTATTATCAATACTGAAAACAGTTGAATTGCCGAATATTTTTGTGGAAACCCTTTTTTCAAGACTCTTTAATGAATAGAAAGTTCAAAAGACCAACATTTATTTGAAATAGAAATCGTTTGTAACATTTTAAATGTATTTACTGTCACTTTTGACCAGTTTAATGTGTCCTTGCTGAATAAAAGGAAAAAAAAAAATCTTACTGACCCCAAAGAGTTATCAAGACTTATTTAGTTGAAATGGCATAATGGAAAGGTGCTATTTAGGTCGAAGCAGTTCTGTAAAAGAGTTTAAATTGATTCTGCATGTGTGTATGTGTGTGTGAGAGAGAGAGAGAGAGAGAGAGAGAGAGCGAGAGAGAGGTGAGGGAGCGCTCAGGCAGTCACACTAGTGTGTTGTCAGCGCCGTGACTGTTCACCTCTGATACATCACAAGGCTTTGCTGTCTCAGAGGCACTTCTACATGTATCCCCAGGGGCCACACAAACACATACGTCTCTCCGCAGGGATTTGAGTGTCTGACAGACCCCCCCTATGGCTCCGACTCCTCATCACGCTTATCCTGAAATAAAGTGGCCCTCTCAGAAACAAGCGCGTTCAGTCTTCACGCACCTCACGGCTCTGTAATCCTGACAGCTTCTCTCATTCTCCTTTTAATGTTTTTGTTGTGTTGTAGGGATGAAGCTCTTTGATGTTTGATGACCCCCCCCACCCAATCATCCTTCTCATTTTAAGCATCATTGCACCAGACAGACAAATTTTAGCTATAATGCAGTAAAAGTTTAAATATCTTTAGTCAAAGATAACTTTGCTAGCTTCAGGTCCATGTTGGTCTAGGACAAATTTGAATGCGAACAATTGCAGCATTTGAGTGCAGTGTAGAATTTTGTCAAGTTGTGATGTGTAAAGCATCATAATAAGGATGTACGTTTTTTGTTGTTGTTGTTGTTGTTTGTTTATTTATTTATTTTTAAACAGCTTTTGATTGACTGGTTTGAGATAAATATTTATGAATGTAATTATAAATTAAGTACATTTATAAAGTAATAAAATAATATTTGAATACATATTTTTAATAAAAAAAGTATTTTATAAACATAAGCAAATATTTATTCACACCTAGTAAGAGTGTAAATAATTAAATATTTTTTAAATAGCAACTTTTGATTGACTTTGTCCATTAATTCATTCATACTTGTAGCGTAATGTAATTTTTGCTACTGATTTTTGATGATTTTTTAAAATCACAAATCTAAGATAGATGTATAAATATAAATGCATTTTAATATAATAGAATAATCTATACATACATAATGTTCAAACTAATTTTAAAATAAAATTAAATGTATAACAAAATTTAAATATAAATAAATGTATTGTGAATTTTTGCAATAAATGTTATTTATTCACACATAATAAGGGTGTAAATACTTTTTTAAAGAAAACTTTTTATTTGATTCATACTTTGAATGTTATGTCATTTTTGCTGTTGATTTATATGGTGAATTTTCTTTTAAATTACATTATATTAATAAATATAAATGTAATTACAATTGATAAAAATAAATACATTTATGAAGTTTTTTTGTTTTTTTTACAATTTTACATTTAAAATAACATTTGAATATGAATACATTTATTGTGAATTTATCAAGTAAATCAATGAATATTAATGTCAATAAAGTGATGTTCCCTTTCATGTCGGTCACTCCCGACATCACGTCGGATGACTGACGAATTGGGATCTCGCTTAGAGAGACCAATCTACTTCGAGTGTAAACTAAACGAGCCAATGCACATTGGCATGCGATTATTGCATCCAGCTGCTGCT
>NW_015538053.1:69755-82184 GCF_001515605.1 Sinocyclocheilus anshuiensis | reverse complement strand
CGTCCCGAACCCTCAAGGTTGGACGATTGGTTTCTCGGGGTGGCGCGCGCTGGTTCTCAGGGCCCCACCCCAATGCCTTTCTTCCCGTAGGTGCATAATGAGATCGCTGGGTCATGGACGGCAAAAAAAAAAAAAAAAAGGAAAATAAATTCATGTGACTATTTTGTGAACAGGACTGTGACATGCTGGCTGGTGAGAAGATGGCGTGGACGTCCTTAAGAGACGTCATCCCTCACCTGAAGCAGCTTCAGTCGGAGCAGCGTATCCTTCACAGCCAAATCAAGGGCTGTTACAGTGCCTGACACTCGGTGGGCGAGAACTAACTGTATCTCTAGGTTTAGCAGAGTGAAGTGATCTAGCCTGTAGCATTTGTGCTCTGGAAACAACTGCTAGTCTCTGCAAACTATGCCCGATTCTGTAGTCATATCAGTTTCTAAGACATTGCAATGAAAGGTGTGAGGGTAAATCGGTCAGTTCTGTCTAACTCGCTTGCTTTTACCCCTTTGGACACGCGGCTGATGTATAAAAGAAAACACAGGCTGTCTTCCCCATGAAATAATAAGCATAGATTTCATTTTGGATTTTGTGTGCCAGTGTCTCCATCAGGCTTTGTAACTGGCTTAACCAGCAAGACTTTCTTGGTCGTATAGCTACTGTAGTTTTCATAATACATTTCAGCTTCTTTTTAATTGTGTCCTTAACTGTTTAATCAAAAGGCTGGGAGGATCTGCTGAAAGAGAGCCAGGCTCTTTTGCACAGATATACAGATGTCGTCCCAGACAGGAACATCTATGTGCTCAGGCTGCTGGATCTGGCCATGGATGCTTCCATTAGTCTGGACGACTATAAGACGGCGCTGGAGTATGGCAATAGAGCTCTGGAACCTTACAAGTGAGTGCCTGCATCAAAAAGTTGTTTTTTGTTTCTTTACTGATAGATTTTCCTGGTAAATCTCCATGGAATACACCTCCATCACACCCTCAAATCTATAAAAGTCCCATTATAACTGTGACTCACATAGACTTGCTCACGTCTGAAAACCAAAAACAGACAAGTGCAGATTTAGTTCATAAGAACACTAGGCAGTATTGAAGAATAAATCCCCATTATAGTATTTATATTATTTAATAATAGCTTTTTCCTCATTGCCATCAGGGTAGTTTTTAAGCATTTTTAGAAAAAAAATTATTTATTTATTTTTCATATATACTAATAGTTGATTGTAATAGTGAAAAATGACCTAGTCACAAACTGTTTTTAAATTCTGAGGTATCCTTAACAAAATGGTAACCATCGTTATAGCCAAAGTGATGTGGTTACTACACTTATTTAGTGGGATTTACTATTTTTCAAAACTAAAAGTTTGATGTAGGTAAGACTTCAAATAAATTGATACTTCTGATTAGCAAGGATGCATTACATTTATCAAAAATGACAAAAAAAGACAATAAAACTTTTATGAAATGTTTCTATTCAAATATAAACGTTATTTATTTTTATTCATTTATTTACCAAATCAGCATATTATAATTATTTCAAAATGATCATATGACTGAAGAAGGAGCAATGGCTGCTGAAATTGCTTTGCAATTACAGAAAAATAAATAAAAATATATTTTAAATAGATAAGTACTATTTTAACATATATTTTAGTTTTTATTCTATTTTTGATCAAATAAATGCAGCCTTGATGAACATATAGCCTTAAACACACCGGGACGATTATCGCGCGCGCTTATCGCCGACGTTTTTCGACGCGTCTTTTGTGTTCATACCGGTCACACTCTCTCTAGGAGAGAACGAGGAGATGCTGGAGTTAACACGAATAAGTCTTTAATCATCCAAAGTAGAGACAGGAAACAAGGGAGACATCCAACAAGTATAACCGACAAACGCAAACTGAAAGGACTGGGGCTTTTGAACACAGGATAATTGGGAAGACACAGGTGCAAGGAATGACTAATTAAAGGGAACACGCACACATGGGGATGAAAACACAACGAAATGAGTCCAGGGGCGTGACAATACCCAAGCGATTTTCGCAGGCGATGAGCCGAGTGAACGTGCAAATTCACTCCCTGACATTAGATGGCGCTTAAAGGGGTCATATGATGTTGCTAAAAAGAACATTATTTTGTGTATTTGGTGTAATGAAATGTGTTTATGCGGTTTATGGTTCAAAAAACACATTATTTTCCACATACTGTACATTATTGTTTCTCCTCTATGCCCCGCCTTTCTGAAACGCGTCGATTTTTACAAAGCTCATCGTTCTGAAAAGCAAGGTGTGCTGTGATTGGCCAGCTATCCAGTGCGTTATGATTGGCCGAATACCTCAAGCGTGTGACAGAAATGTTACGCGCTTAATGAAAAACAGAAATACCCCGGTACACATCGAATCCTATTTGATCTGCAATTCCTCTCCATAACAACTCCCTCTTATCAAGATTTTTGTAGTCGCTGTCGTGTTTGTCATAAAGCCCTTTGTGTTCAGACACCAATGAGACCAGCAGCTCTACATTCATCTTGCCTCAAGATGCATCTTCTTGGTCTACTTACTTCCTCTTTGTCGTTAGGTATCAATGTGTGCGCGGCAAGACCGTTTTGTGCTTGAACGCCACCAAGTCGTGTTTTACTGTAACTTCAGCAGCTCCAGCCACATGAACAAAAGCGCCAATCTCATTGGTCGGCCAGTTTTTAACGCGGCGCGTCAAACCAAAAAAAACGAGCCCGAGGCGTTTTTAAAAAAATTACGCTTTTACGCCTCGCGTTTTGCGCGTCGGTGTGCACACTCACATTGGCGCCCTTTGTTTAGTCACGAGGCGTTAAACGTCGGCGATAATCGTGCGCGATATTCGTCCCAGTGTGAACAAGCCTTAAGACTCTCTTTCCAAAAAATAAAAAATAAATACATTTTACTAACTTTTTTAACAATATAGTATTGGACGCCTTACTGATCAAATGCATGATTTTTACTTGTTCGATAATGAAACGACCACATAGAAACATGTTAAACTTCATAGCTTCATGGTGGCAAGATTTGCACTGGCAAATACCACACATTATGTTCATAAAATGTAAAAATCCACTTTTTGCTAAAATCATTAAAAATTGAAATGTGATCTTCTTTAAATAGTGTAAGTAGCTGGCAGAATTTTTTTGTTATTTTGTTATACTAGTTTTGACACCACAGTTTCAGTGTTTTAACAAACTATGTTTAGGAGGAATCCATGGTTGTTTTTGTATAGGATGCTGACTGGTTCATTTATTAGATGTTGAGATATTGAGAAAATTGTATATTTAAATCTCAGGACATTTACCATGATTGTACATCCTGCTTACATACAGTATGTTGCCTATCCTAATACCAGGGGTCTTTTCTGTGACCTTTACCAAAAAAAAAAAAAAAGCTTGTTCAGCTGTGTTTAAATGGGACAAATGGATCAATTTAGGAAAGGGCAGACCGCAGGTGACATGCACCGCAGGACGGTATTCATCACCAACTACTACTGAATCGATGTGCACAACACCAATCTTAGCATTGTGCACCGTAGCCACTATGCGACTTCCCATGAGACGTGTAGAACAGAGCAGCGGACACTGGTCTTCTTTTGAAGCATGGCGTTTCTGAGTGCATTCGTGTAGTCAACTAAAACAGGAGATCTAGAGGAGGTTTGGGACTCTTCTACTGTGCTGTTTCATTTGTGGTTGTTGGAAAAAGCTGTTTGGAATGGTCTCTGTCCCATAGTGCTGAGAATAATACATACCTCCAGGCTAAACGCAAAGAGATTAGTGACTTCAAGCTCCTGCAGATGTCAGTTTGTAGCGGCACTAGACCTCCAGTGATTTCCACTAAATCCAAAAGTAGACAGTAAAGAAACAGTCGGATCAGAGCTTCAGAGGCATTGAACCTTAGAAAAAAAGTGAAATACCCAACATCTTTTCCCCTGTCAGAGGGGGGAAATATGAATATTGTTATTTTTCTACTGTGCTGGATCCCGTCTTCCCACGTCTGCTCATGCAAAGCATGAATAAGTTTTTATATTGCCTGTTGGATTCTTATTCTCCAGCTTTATACTGCATCTGATTAATGTTTATGGTGCCGAGGGATGGCCGCAATGCAAGGAAGAGGAAAAATGCTGTTAAAATGGCTCTTTATATGCTGAATTGACATTGAGATTGATGCTTGCCAGTGTTGCCGCAGTTTCTGCTGTTAGTACAACAAGATAAATGCACGTTATAAAAAAAGATAAATACTGCACGCAAGAATATTTCAACCATTTGGTCATTTTCATTGCATATCCTTCAAGCACTGATAATTGCTGCTTTCACAATGATTTCTTTACTTGTCTTCACCAAAGAGAATTTAAGGCTGCTACTCAGAGAGATTTATATTTTGAAATACTATACTAATAATATATGGAAATACCTGGGATGTATACAGTACCGTACAAAAAATAAATTATTATAATGTTACAAAATATTTATATTTCAAATAAATGCTGTTCTTTTGAACTTTCTATTAAAGAATCCTAAAAAAATAAAAAAATAATTGGTTTTCACAAAAATATTAAGCAGCACAACTGTTTTCAACATTGATTTGAGAATAACGAGAAATGTTTCTTGAGCAGCAAGTCAGCATATTGATTTCTGAAGACGGAAGCAATGATGCTGAAAATTCAGCTTTACATCACAGAAATAAATTACATTCTAAAATATATTAAAATAGAAAACAGTTATTTTAAATTATAATAATATTTCAGAATATTACTGTTTTTACTGTATTCTTTGGTCAAATACATGCAGCCTTGCTGAGCATAAGAGTCTTCTCAAAAACCTTTTAAAATCTTACCGATCCCAAACTTTTGAATTGCCATCAATGGAGAAAAAACTTTTTACTCTCAAAATGGTTTTTAATGCAACACATTACAGAAATAATGTCCATACACCTGACCAAAAGTGTCCAAATGTGCCTTGTTTTTTCCACTTTAATTCATTATCATTGCAAATGCCTTCTTTATTCGCTTTGAAAATGGGGTTTAAGAGTCATCAGGAGTCATAATATCCATCAAACATGTGGGCAGGAAATCAGTACAAATCACAACTTGACTATGAAGGCTGTGAAAACAGTTTTGTTTAAGTGACAGCTCCAGTCATCACATAACATCTTCATGACATTCCATTACAGCTTGATTCAGAAGGCTATTCGTCATGCGCCTTTGTTCTGTGTTTCAAAATTGTGAGGTTCATTATTGGCCTTGTCTGGGATCCCAAATTATTAATGGAATTGGCTGGTCCTGACTCCTGTGTTCGCTGTGTGAATGCTTTCTGAAGTGGTCCTGCCACCCTCCTCTTGTCATTCAGGCTACAAGAGGTTTGGAAAGAGATACTGGCTGAGCGACCACCTGACAAAGCAATAATAGATCCTTCACATCACAAGAGAGCTTGAATGCCCTTGCAATCACTTTTCAACACAAGAAGAAAATTAAATTTGGTTACCTTAAGAAACTTTTCAAAAATTGTTTTCTATCTGTGGTACGATTTATTTGCAAAGGAACTGGATCCTGTTCTACATGTTGCATATTAACTACAGTCGCTGCTGGCTATTGCGAGATAAATAGAAATTTATTTATGCACCAATTCTATTTGGGGATCAGTCAGGCAGTTTAGTGAGAGCCACTGAATTGTTTTAATTGCTCAAGTGCTTAACATATGCAAAGTGATTCATTAGTGCATGCAGTTTTTAAGCCAGTCTTTTCACAATAATTAATTTGATTAGAAAATTTGCACCGCGGCTTCTCAATTTTTATGTATGACGATGCTTTGCATTTCACTTTGAACTTTTATTCAGTCTTTAAAACCTAGACCCAGGGATATTCAATTATTTGACAACTTGGGTGATTAGTTTGATCTGTGTTTTGCTTTTACAGGGACCAAAATTAACACTAACCAAGTGTCAATTTATTTGACTTTGCAAATAAATAATGCTAAAAAAAAATACAAATAAAAATGTGTTTTTATTTTAAATGCATATATTTATTATAATTATTATAAAAATAAATTTTACAAAAACTCCCTTCATGTTTTGTTATAGGTGTAGATATACAGTAATATATATATATATATATATATAATTTTGTTTTGTTTTGTTTTTGACATTATTATTATTATTATTAATTATTATAAAAATATAAAATTATCAATTTACCTGTCATTGCCAAGTGTGGCTAAAAAAATGTTTGCTTATGTTTTGCTTTTTTTTTTAACACTTTCTGAAGGTGTTGTTAATTAAGCAAGAGAGAAGTGTTTCTTATAATACTCTGTAGATTTCGCTTTTCACGTACACTTACACTGCAGCCATCAGTTTAAACACATCACAGGTTTCTGGTACCTGTTGTTCAGCCTGGAAGCAGAAACTATTTGCATTTTCACATCCAGGTGACTGCGCTATCAATAGCTCAACTGCGGTTCGCTCATTAACAATACATTACAATATGAATGTTTTGGATTCCTGTCATTCAGTCATGTAGAATGGATACGTGGCTTCGTTCATGTAATTTTGGTGGTGTTTTGGCAGGTTCTGTCTCTAAAATTCACTATATATGGGTCAGAGACGAAAAGGAGTTTTCAAGCATCAAAACAATCAAAGTTTTACATTTTGTTTCCCATACATTAGAATGTGTCCTGTTTAATTTTATTTTTTATGAGCAAAAAGCAATGACTATCATACATTTTTACCATGATTTACGGAAGCTAAAATGCTACAGAAGCTACCCACTAAAATGTAATTTAGTGTAGCAATAGTTGAAATGCCAAAAAATCTTTATTTAGAGCAAGACTCATTAGTTGACATTAAAAGACTCTATTTAAAGATCACAATGGAGCCCCCAAAACTAATTAATTGTAATTTATAAGTCTAATATTTGCCGCTATTCTTCAAACCACTCGGTTTTACCTATTTGTCAGCAAGAAGTTTTTAATCATTTAAAATATAATACAATTTTGTATAACCATGTTTTCTTTTATATATTTTAATAAGTACAGGTCAGAATAACTATGTTGTTTCAATTTTACATAAATATATCTGTTATAATGAATGAAGATGGAACATTGTTTCACCTATATTTTAACATTTTATTTTCACAAAAGTTATTTAAAACATTAAAGTAGACATTTTATCATGTTTTGTCCATTTCATTTAATACGGACACCAAAATGGAATGTCTAGTCTTCTACTCTTTGACCCTTGATAACAATATTATTATTATTTTAATTCTTATTATTCAATTCAAATATACATTCATTCATA
This sequence comes from Sinocyclocheilus anshuiensis, assembly GCF_001515605.1. Lineage (NCBI taxonomy): Eukaryota > Metazoa > Chordata > Actinopteri > Cypriniformes > Cyprinidae > Sinocyclocheilus > Sinocyclocheilus anshuiensis. The sequence goes on along the minus strand of NW_015538053.1, from coordinate 74,875 downwards.
CGTGTATGTATAAATATAAATAAATACAAAGAAAACATGTATATCTAGTAATAATAAGAATTAAAATAATACAATTTTATTAATATAATAATAATTCTATAATTTATATAGGTATATTAAGTAAAAAAAAAAAAACAATGCAAAAGTGAAGAATGTTTGTTTTTGAGGTTACAGTCGAGTCAAAGGTCACTTGCTTAATCATTCTTCCTTACATTCCAGACCAGTTCAAGATTAAAGTGAGACAAGCTGCCGTGTCATTAATATGTAAATTAGAACATTAAGCAGTTCATCCAATGAAGTGGAAGAAGGGACATTCCTGAGAGTACGGCTCCACGCGATGAACCGCCAAGGGCATCCGGATCTGTGGAGTTTCCCTTTGTTCCAGCAAAACTCTGACCGCTCCGCTTTGACAGTTCTGGCTCTCTGCAAGGGATGTTTGTTGGAGGTTCAAGAGTGATTTCACTCGAATGTTTATGTACTTTGTCTCATTGCCTGAACTAGCAATAGACATTGTGCATCTAGTTGTAAACAGAACATTCTTTAGACCTGACTCGCAGCATGTTTATCATTTACATGCAAAGTTTTATGTTTCAATCATGCAAAACAAGAGAAGCACGTGTCCAGACTTCACTAGATCACTTTGTTTTGTGATTATTTAGTTGAAATCTCCAGGACTAGTGGAAGAACCTGACCTGATCTTTTCTGTCATTTCTCATTAGATTGAAGAGTGCATGAATATTTATTCAAATCAGTCAGATTGTTTATATTATTGTGCCCACAGGGGTAGCATTTTTATATTTATAACTGCTGTAGGTTAGTTTCTTCTGCGTTATATGAAAATTTAATTGACTACTGACCAAGTCAAGCTTAGTCACTACTGAGGCTTTTAAGGCATCACTTTTATCTCATCGCCAAATGCCATCTGATCTATTCACAGGAGGTTCAGTCATAGTTCATCAGTCTACATAGTCTGCAGAGTCTTTGCTAGAGGCACCTACACTGATGTACAACAGCATACTGCTCTCAATGAGTTCAGTCTATTTCTGTCTCCAAATTGTCATTGAACGGTGATGTAATTTTTACGCCACAAGCGACACCAAACAGAATTAGGAAAGGGCAGACCGCAGGTGACATGCACCGCAGGACGGTATTCATCACCAACTACTACTGAATCGATGTGCACAACACCAATCTTAGCATTGTGCACCGTAGCCACTATATGACTTCCCATGAGACGTGTAGAACAGAGCAGCGTTTGTGAGTGCATTCCTGTCTGGAGGAGGTTTGGGACTCTTCTACTGTGGAGTTTCATTTGTGGTTGTTGGAAAAAGCTGTTTGGAATGGTCTCTGTCCCATAGTGCTGAGAATAATACATACCTCCAGGCTAAACGCAAAGAGATTAGTGACTTCAAGCTCCTGCAGATGTCAGTTTGTAGCGGCACTAGACCTCCAGTGATTTCCACTAAATCCAAAAGTAGACAGTAAAGAAACAGTCGGATCAGAGCTTCAGAGGCATTGAACCTTAGAAAAAAAGTGAAATACCCAACATCTTTTCCCCTGTCAGAGGGGGGAAATATGAATATTGTTATTTTTCTACTGTGCTGGATCCCGTCTTCCCACGTCTGCTCATGCAAAGCATGAATAAGTTTTTATATTGCCTGTTGGATTCTTATTCTCCAGCTTTATACTGCATCTGATTAATGTTTATGGTGCCGAGGGATGGCCGCAATGCAAGGAAGAGGAAAAATGCTGTTAAAATGGCTCTTTATATGCTGAATTGACATTGAGATTGATGCTTGCCAGTGTTGCCGCAGTTTCTGCTGTTAGTACAACAAGATAAATGCACGTTATAAAAAAAGATAAATACTGCACGCAAGAATATTTCAACCATTTGGTCATTTTCATTGCATATCCTTCAAGCACTGATAATTGCTGCTTTCACAATGATTTCTTTACTTGTCTTCACCAAAGAGAATTTAAGGCTGCTACTCAGAGAGATTTATATTTTGAAATACTATACTAATAATATATGGAAATACCTGGGATGTATACAGTACCGTACAAAAAATAAATTATTATAATGTTACAAAATATTTATATTTCAAATAAATGCTGTTCTTTTGAACTTTCTATTAAAGAATCCTAAAAAAATAAAAAAATAATTGGTTTTCACAAAAATATTAAGCAGCACAACTGTTTTCAACATTGATTTGAGAATAACGAGAAATGTTTCTTGAGCAGCAAGTCAGCATATTGATTTCTGAAGACGGAAGCAATGATGCTGAAAATTCAGCTTTACATCACAGAAATAAATGACATTCTAAAATATATTAAAATAGAAAACAGTTATTTTAAATTATAATAATATTTCAGAATATTACTGTTTTTACTGTATTTTTTTGGTCAAATACATGCAGCCTGGCTGAGCATAACTGTCTTCTTTCCAAAACATTTTCCCAAAACAACAATTTTGAACGGTAGTGTACAGTATGTTGCATGCAAATAAATGTCAGTTTTGTCCGATTGCAGCAACTTTTGAATGGCCGTCAATGAAGAAAAAGCTTTTTGCTCTCAGAATGTTTTTTAGCACAGCACATTACAGAAATAATGTCCATACACCTGACCAAAAGTGTCCAAATGTGCCTTGTTTTTTCCACTTTAATTCATTATCATTGCAAATGCCTTCTTTATTCGCTTTGAAAATGGGGTTTAAGAGTCATCAGGAGTCATAATATCCATCAAACATGTGGGCAGGAAATCAGTACAAATCACAACTTGACTATGAAGGCTGTGAAAACAGTTTTGTTTAAGTGACAGCTCCAGTCATCACATAACATCTTCATGACATTCCATTACAGCTTGATTCAGAAGGCTATTCGTCATGCGCCTTTGTTCTGTGTTTCAAAATTGTGAGGTTCATTATTGGCCTTGTCTGGGATCCCAAATTATTAATGGAATTGGCTGGTCCTGACTCCTGTGTTCGCTGTGTGAATGCTTTCTGAAGTGGTCCTGCCACCCTCCTCTTGTCATTCAGGCTACAAGAGGTTTGGAAAGAGATACTGGCTGAGCGACCACCTGACAAAGCAATAATAGATCCTTCACATCACAAGAGAGCTTGAATGCCCTTGCAATCACTTTTCAACACAAGAAGAAAATTAAATTTGGTTACCTTAAGAAACTTTTCAAAAATTGTTTTCTATCTGTGGTACGATTTATTTGCAAAGGAACTGGATCCTGTTCTACATGTTGCATATTAACTACAGTCGCTGCTGGCTATTGCGAGATAAATAGAAATTTATTTATGCACCAATTCTATTTGGGGATCAGTCAGGCAGTTTAGTGAGAGCCACTGAATTGTTTTAATTGCTCAAGTGCTTAACATATGCAAAGTGATTCATTAGTGCATGCAGTTTTTAAGCCAGTCTTTTCACAATAATTAATTTGATTAGAAAATTTGCACCGCGGCTTCTCAATTTTTATGTATGACGATGCTTTGCATTTCACTTTGAACTTTTATTCAGTCTTTAAAACCTAGACCCAGGGATATTCAATTATTTGACAACTTGGGTGATTAGTTTGATCTGTGTTTTGCTTTTACAGGGACCAAAATTAACACTAACCAAGTGTCAATTTATTTGACTTTGCAAATAAATAATGCTAAAAAAAAATACAAATAAAAATGTGTTTTTATTTTAAATGCATATATTTATTATAATTATTATAAAAATAAATTTTACAAAAACTCCCTTCATGTTTTGTTATAGGTGTAGATATACAGTAATATATATATATATATATATATAATTTTGTTTTGTTTTGTTTTTGACATTATTATTATTATTATTAATTATTATAAAAATATAAAATTATCAATTTACCTGTCATTGCCAAGTGTGGCTAAAAAAATGTTTGCTTATGTTTTGCTTTTTTTTTTAACACTTTCTGAAGGTGTTGTTAATTAAGCAAGAGAGAAGTGTTTCTTATAATACTCTGTAGATTTCGCTTTTCACGTACACTTACACTGCAGCCATCAGTTTAAACACATCACAGGTTTCTGGTACCTGTTGTTCAGCCTGGAAGCAGAAACTATTTGCATTTTCACATCCAGGTGACTGCGCTATCAATAGCTCAACTGCGGTTCGCTCATTAACAATACATTACAATATGAATGTTTTGGATTCCTGTCATTCAGTCATGTAGAATGGATACGTGGCTTCGTTCATGTAATTTTGGTGGTGTTTTGGCAGGTTCTGTCTCTAAAATTCACTATATATGGGTCAGAGACGAAAAGGAGTTTTCAAGCATCAAAACAATCAAAGTTTTACATTTTGTTTCCCATACATTAGAATGTGTCCTGTTTAATTTTATTTTTTCTGAGCAAAAAGCAATGACTATCATACATTTTTACCATGATTTACGGAAGCTAAAATGCTACAGAAGCTACCCACTAAAATGTAATTTAGTGTAGCAATAGTTGAAATGCCAAAAAATCTTTATTTAGAGCAAGACTCATTAGTTGACATTAAAAGACTCTATTTAAAGATCACAATGGAGCCCCCAAAACTAATTAATTGTAATTTATAAGTCTAATATTTGCCGCTATCCTTCAAACCACTCGGTTTTACCTATTTGTCAGCAAGAAGTTTTTAATCATTTAAAATATAATACAATTTTGTATAACCATGTTTTCTTTTATATATTTTAATAAGTACAGGTCAGAATAACTAAATTTTACATATTTTACATAAATATATCTGTTATAATGAATGAAGATGGAACATTGTTTCACCTATATTTTTTTTCACAAATTTCACAAAAGTTATTTAAAACATTAAAGTAGACATTTTATCATGTTTTGTCCATTTCATTTAATACGGACACCAAAATGGAATGTCTAGTCTTCTACTCTTTGACCCTTGATAACAATATTATTATTATTTTAATTCTTATTATTCAATTCAAATATACATTCATTCATACGTGTATGTATAAATATAAATAAATACAAAGAAAACATGTATATCTAGTAATAATAAGAATTAAAATAATACAATTTTATTAATATAATAATAATTCTATAATTTATATAGGTATATTAAGTAAAAAAAAAAAAACAATGC
>NW_015538053.1:66611-69722 GCF_001515605.1 Sinocyclocheilus anshuiensis | reverse complement strand
AGTTCAAATCCTCTATTAAAGTGAGACAAGCTGCCGTGTCATTAATATGCAAATTAGAACATTAAGCAGTTAATCCAATGAAGTGGAAGAAGGGACATTCCTGAGAGTCCGGCTCCACGCGATGAACCGCCAAGGGCATCCGGATCTGTGGAGTTTCCCTTTGTTCCAGCAAAACTCTGACCGCTCCGCTTTGACAGTTCTGGCTCTCTGCAAGGGATGTTTGTTGGAGGTTCAAGAGTGATTTCACTCGAATGTTTATGTACTTTGTCTCATTGCCTGAACTAGCAATAGACATTGTGCATCTAGTTGTAAACAGAACATTCTTTAGACCTGACTCGCAGCATGTTTATCATTTACATGCAAAGTTTTATGTTTCAATCATGCAAAACAAGAGAAGCACGTGTCCAGACTTCACTAGATCACTTTGTTTTGTGATTATTTAGTTGAAATCTCCAGGACTAGTGGAAGAACCTGACCTGATCTTTTCTGTCATTTCTCATTAGATTGAAGAGTGCATGAATATTTATTCAAATCAGTCAGATTGTTTATATTATTGTGCCCACAGGGGTAGCATTTTTATATTTATAACTGCTGTAGGTTAGTTTCTTCTGCGTTATATGAAAATTTAATTGACTACTGACCAAGTCAAGCTTAGTCACTACTGAGGCTTTTAAGGCATCACTTTTATCTCATCGCCAAATGCCATCTGATCTATTCACAGGAGGTTCAGTCATAGTTCATCAGTCTACATAGTCTGCAGAGTCTTTGCTAGAGGCACCTACACTGATGTACAACAGCATACTGCTCTCAATGAGTTCAGTCTATTTCTGTCTCCAAATTGTCATTGAACGGTGATGTAATTTTTACGCCACAAGCGACACCAAACAGAATTGCAGAAATAATGGCCTACCTCCATCAGCATGTTGCTCAGACCAACAGATCACCTAAAACTCACTGATACCTAATGCAATGACATTCAAACCTTTTTAATTGCATCCATATACATATTTAAAAGACAATGAGTAATATTATTGGTTTAACTGCACTGATAGTATTGGATGAGAACACAGTTTTAACTGAATTGAGCTGGATAATAACTAATTTTGCAACATTAACACTGTTTTTGGACTGAATTGAATCAATATAGCTGACTAGTTAAATTGATCTTCTTTCATAATTGATGAACTTTGCAACATTGACATAGTTATTGAATAAAATTGAATCAACACTGAACTAAATTGAGCTTAATAATAACACTATTGTCTTTTGTAAAGTTGAATTTGATTTGTAATTGATTAATTTTACAACATTAACACTATTTTCCTGTTTATTAAATAATAATATTTCATATAAACATTTTCATATAACCTGTAGAATGCATCATGTTGTTCATGTTTTAAAATGATCTGAATTATTACAACGCTGATGTTGTTGGTCTTTAGTTGCACTGACAGCTTCCTTGAAGTTTCGTGTGTGAGGAAGAAGCCCTTCCTTTGTCCTCATCTCACTGTCATGACTCAGAAGAAAGATTGGAAACTTAACCTTCTGCTGTATCGGTGCCAGAACTTCATCGCTAGAGCGTGTTCTCCACTTCACTTCACTTAGAAATGAGTGTAGGCCGGGGTCAAAGCGAACCCGATCTTGCTAGACAACACAGTTATTTAATTAAAGGGCTCCTCGGTTTTTCAGGGTCAAAAAATATGTGTCGGCTGTCAGCAGTTCAGAGGGGAAATGTGTGAGAGGGATTGTTTTGGGGGCACCTACAGCATTGCTTCATAAAACAGATAAAAAAACAGAACCACACAAAGTTCTGAGAAGCTGCCAGAATGATCCAGAGGCCCAGGAAGACATTAGTGACACTGAGACCGCAGCGTGGGAGTCTGGGTAATACACATGGTGCTGACTAAACCAAGTATTACGGCACAGGGAGGGAAAGGGATGGGGTCCAGCAGGTTTGGATTGTAATGGAGGGCTTTGTTACTAATCTGAGGGTTCAGAGATGGAGTCAAAGGTGGGCGGCTGAGGGACGGGGCCGTTAGAGGCGATATAAAGGTGAGCAGGTGGTCAGGTTGGTAATGTTGTGAGTCATAGGGGTGATAGTGTGAGTCTGGTGTATCCAAGCATGTTCTCTGGAAGAGAGGGGTCACATAAAGGGGAGATGCAGAGACACAGAAGATTCTTATACATCAACATGTTCATGAATAAATATATGGTATTTATAAAGAAAACAGTCATTTTTAGTGGCAATGTACAAAATGCCTTCAAAACAAGATTTTAGTGCTCAAGGATGGATCTTTCAGAACTCAGGACGCTTAATTGAGTAGTTTCATTAAAGCTTTAAGGTGAAATGTGTAAACAGTAAAAATTACTGTTTTCAAACAGGCTTCCTGAACCCTCCTTCTTGTCTACGATTGGTAGATAACTCCGCCCCAAACTTGTTGTTGTTGTTTTTGAGAACAAAAGGTTTTTCCATGTTTTCCATGTTACGTTTTCAGTGCTTTTTTGTTTTTATTTCAATTTATTCCAATTCATTTTGTTTTTATTTTGTTTTATGGTTTATCTCATTATGATAACATAATTGAGTGGAAAAAATAATATGCATGACAATTATTTTATTTTATTTTCAAAAGGTTTATGTATAATATAAAGTCTTTTTTTTTTCATTTGTTTTTCAAAGAGCCCACTTGTTTTTATATGGCATTTTTTTAAATACAATAAATCATTGCATAATATGTTATGTAATATAATAACTATTATCATAGTAATTAATATATAATATAATATTAATATAATTATTATAATAATTTGGACTTGGACTAATTTGATGAAAAATGTTTGCTTTTATAATGAAATGTATTAGTTTGAGAAGATATGTGAGTTTACTGGGATTTTTAGCAAGAAAATAATCGAAAGAGGCATATATCGCCCCTACCATTAATGCTTAGACAATTTACACTGCACACATCTGCGGTCTAGTGTGGCTCTGATACGGTTACTGAAGCTGACTGCGGCCACTCTAGTCAATGCTTGTGTTTATTCCAGCCACGCCAAGCACGTTTCTGAAGTGGCTGTCTGTGCTGCTTCTGTAAAGATACACGCATACGCCTCCTT
>NW_015538053.1:60024-66502 GCF_001515605.1 Sinocyclocheilus anshuiensis | reverse complement strand
TCATTATTGTGATGGGGGGCCCTGCAGTAAGTCATAGCCCCAGGGCCCAGTGCGGTCTTAATGCGGCCCTGCTTATCGCGAGAGGCAAAAGGTTACGTTTTAGTCGCATAACATAGGTTAATGGAAACGCCGTCATTTCGCAATACTTTTTTATCGACATTTATAAAATATCATATTATAACATATTATAAAACATTTATAAAAAGTTTTGTGCAAATCTGTAATGGAAACGCGACTAGTAAGAAATAAGTTAGATTTTTTTATTAAATTGGTAACACTTTACTATGAGGTCCTATCCATTAACATTGAATTAACAGCAAACAATACTTTAATTGATCAAGGAACATGAACTAACAATGAGCAATAGTATATTTATCAGTTAGTATTAAGAATGTTTTTAATTACTGATTTAAGCATTAAGAATGATAAAGTAAATAAACAAGTTGAACCTTATTGACATGTTACTACAACCTTTTCAATCCTTTTCAATTTTTTAGAAAAGCATGTGTTCTCAACACACGCCGCCATGAACTGATCATTTTATATGCATTCTTGCATGAACTGTAGCATCAGCACTACAAACAACCTTCACGTTGACTTGACTGCTGTTCAAAGAGAGTTATTTGAGATTGATATCACATGACAAAAGCTCTTTTAATGCATGGAGATGTAAGCTGCAGATTACAGCGCAGGGCTTTGTTAATGTGCTGTCATTGTCTGCTGGGCAGATTAATGATAAAGGCTATTGTCTTTCCTGGGCGCGGTGCTTCTTTACAGCTCCTGAACAAGTTGCTGTTTGTGAGGAAATAGAAATCACAATTTAATATTCCTCCAAAGTGGTCCCGGCAGAGATACAGCTCTTTGTTCTTGGTAATGATCCAGCGTGGAGATGAATAGAAAGGCTGAGCTAACACTAATGGGAGCGTTAACAGGTCGCTGCGGCGTGCCGCCCCTCTTCTGACTGTTGCTACAGCAACAGAAAGTGCCGCTCTAATAGTGATGATGGTTCAGACCTGACCAGTGATGGAGGATGGACTTCAACAGAAACATACTAGTTTTGTGCAGTGGTTGTGTTGGTCAGGGTGATTTAGTTGTTCAAAGCTATTGTTAGATTTGGTTGGTGATTTCTTTTTCTTGGTGAAATGTGCTTCTGGCTGGCTGCATTGATTACGTTTCTATGGCAGGTTTCACTGAGGTTGTATAAGGGTTGTGAGGTTGTGAATGCATCCGCGCTGTGTTTATTGTCTCGAATCATTTTCTTATGCATCAATAGGCCCATCTATCATACTATTTAATATAGTCCATATAATAATGTGCAGAAAAAGTTGCTTAAGGGTAAATTTGAATTAAAATCACTTCTGTTTGTATTAATGGCCTCAGAGAATACAGCATGAGTCTGGCATAATTTAGGGTAATATGAAATAAAAAAATAATATTTCATTTAATTTGGTTCCTATTTCCCAAGCATTAATGATAATTTCTGCAAGAAGAATACTGAACATTAAAAATTAGATTTTCAAATGGTTATAGCACTCACATTATGTCTGTAATTTATGATGTTTGCCAAAGGAAAAAATAATTTTTATTGCTGATTACATCATCATTATTATTCCCCCTGAGATTTACATTTAATATTTCAATAATTTAACAACACAGTCGCATGTTTTCTGATGTCAGTTAATGATCAGTGAACATTAATTTATTTGTGCTGTTTTTTTTTCTTCTAAAATATTATATGGTTTTATAAGAGGAGGTTTCTTAGTGTTACGTATCCGGTCCATGAACTTCCGTCTGCTAGCCATCAGAGGTCACCCTTTCCATTTTCATTGACTCTCACACTACACACATATCACTACATGCATATCACCCCGGACTACATATCCCATCATTCATTGCACTGATTGCACACAGCACTGATTGCACACAGCTGTTTCATATCACTCACTCACTATTTAACACACCATCTCACTCCTTCTAACGGCCGAGTATTGTATGCGCTTATCGCCAGTAATCTATCATACTATTTAATATAGTCCATATAATAATGTGCAGAAAAAGTTGCTTAAGGGTAAATTTGAATTAAAATCACTTCTGTTTGTATTAATGGCCTCAGAGAATACAGCATGAGTCTGGCATAATTTAGGGTAATATGAAATAAAAAAATAATATTTCATTTAATTTGGTTCCTATTTCCCAAGCATTAATGATAATTTCTGCAAGAAGAATACTGAACATTAAAAATTAGATTTTCAAATGGTTATAGCACTCACATTATGTCTGTAATTTATGATGTTTGCCAAAGGAAAAAATAATTTTTATTGCTGATTACATCATCATTATTATTCCCCCTGAGATTTACATTTAATATTTCAATAATTTAACAACACAGTCGCATGTTTTCTGATGTCAGTTAATGATCACATTGACATGCAGGTAAACCAATCAAACATTCCAAATGTAAAAAATTTAAATGTATTCTTTTTGATTTTAAATTTTAATGATTTAATTAATTGTTAACTTTTCATCAGCGCATTAACCCTTTGCAATTCTTTCATTTACTTTTTTTCTTTTCTTTTCTTTTTTTTTAATAACAATAATCCTAATTAGTTCATAAGTAATCTAAAAGTAATCCAAAAGTAGTCGGAATTACCTAAAATTTGTATTCTTAAAATTTATTAATATAATATAATATAATATAATATAATATAATACGCTAGCCCTAGGATTATTCTTGTGTCTTGTCCGCCATATACCTGTTTGCCATTGTTCGACCCTGCCTGTGTTTCTGACCTCTCTGCTTTAATAAAGCTTGCACATGGATCCGCATGTCTCACGTCTTGTCAGCCCCGTAACAATAATATAATATAATATAAATTTAACATGCTAACTGTCTGTACTGGTTGAATTTTCTGTGGTAGACCTTCCAGGGCTTGTGTTGTGTTCTTGTCTGACAGTTGTTTAAATATTTCTCAGAATATAATTTCACATCCATCAAGTCTTTTCACATACCGTGAACATTTGTCCTTGTGAAACTTGAATCCTCATTCTTTTGTTGTAACGTTTACAGAGTCTGATATTTCTAGACATTTTTACAACTAGAAAAACCACAAGGGTCTTTAAAAGAACCTAAGGAGCTTAAAGCATCAATCTCTGCTATCGCATGACCTTGGACCCATAACCCACGACAATAAAAATCTGCACTGCGTGATGAAGACTGTCACGAGGCGTCCCAGCAGACGAATATTTCACAATACAACTGTGTTCAGACAGTGACCGAGCTTCTCTGTACAAAAACCCCTGAGAGTTTTGAAGAACTGTAAGTGCTCATCTCCATCATTGCTTTTACTGCCAAGGGTCTGGCATTTAAGTGAAAGTCAGTCAAGGTCATGAAGATGAAATCTGCACAGCTTTACCGAGCTCTTTGAGTTATGAGTTGGAACACAACGGAAACAAATTGGACTACCATATGCGTTTGAAATCTTTTTTGGTTGAATATTCTGGACGTACATCATGTTACTGCAGTAAAATGGGTTGGACATTTTGTTAACTCTGATGGTGTCATAGTTTATCCAGAGAAATATTTAAATATTGTTATCTTCCCCTGCTCTGTCTTGCTAGAAGGGGGCTTTGTGACTTTATGTCCTGGTTATAGAGCGGCACACAATCAGCCTCTCTCTGATTTGCCCATCTCAGCATAGAGGATCACCAGTAAGCCTAGCCTACTGCCCTTGGCTCAGTGTGGATGAATGGGAAATGTGGAATAAAGGCTTTTCTTTCTTGCACTTCTGATGGAACAATAACCCTCACGCTTCTGCGCCTGGAATTTGCTGATGTTAGCATGTTTCCTGCCAGGATCACCGCTATTAATTTGATGTGCTTAAACACTATGTATAAAATGAGACAGATGAAAAACAAGATGGGATAAGATCAGGGTTTTGTGTCTGGTAGAGCAGTTGTCTAGTGTATTTACTTCTCCAGGAGAAGTATTATTATTTATACTTGCAGATGCTGATCTAAAGTCAGTTTCTTTAAAGTGCCCCTATTATGCCTTTTCGAATATTACCTTTCATGCAGTGTGTCATGTAGCTGTATGTGAACATAAACTATCTGCAAAGTTGTGAAGCCGACAGTGCACGATAAATAAAGTTATTGTCTATCAAAAAAAAAGAGTCGGCTCGCAATCGCCTAAACGAGTCGTCAGGAATTCGAATCTTATTCTGTTACGGCTCTATGTCACGAAATAACACATTTGCATAATGTCTGCCCACGTTCTACGTCGCCAGCTTGCCCACCCACAAACAGTAAAATTTCCATGTGGTTAACGTCATGTCGAGAAGACGCTGTATCCGCTCTGGACCAATCACAAAGGACTGCGCCATCTGACCAATCACAGCAGTGAGGGCTCACGGAAAGGAGGAGTTTAGAGAGACTGATTCTTTGAACTGCTTCGCACGAGTCGTTTATGAAAATTAAATCTATTTTTTGAGAAAACTAACATGTTTTTTGACCTTGAATGTAAACCTGTTTTAGGAGACTCATAAAACAATATTAGCAACCTGAAAAATGGCATAATAGGGGCACTTTAATACAGTTGCCCTGGTTTGACCAAAAGTTTAGTATTTAGTGTGTACCACTATAAGTTATTAAGTGTATTAAGTTTATTTATTAAGTTAACTTTATTTAATTATTAAGTTATTAAGTGTACCATGATAGTATATAATACATTGGTGACCATATTGATAACAACAGATTCTCATCTGCCTATTAGAGTCAGAAAAAACAGAATTTTTTAATTTGATATCAGAACATTTTTAAGTAGCAAAATATTTATTTATTTATTCATTGAATTTATTTATATATATATATATTTTTTTTTCGGTGAAGGCTTCGAACAGCTTATATGCTTAATTTTACTTGCATGTAAATCAGTGGCGTAGCCAGAATTTTAATTTTGGGGGGGCCCATCTTACAATGAGGGGGCCGCTCAATATTACATGTAGCTATAATGTCTATACTAAATGTGCACATTTTCAAGTGTTTTTGCGGAGTGTGGAAGCTGAATAACAGCGCGCTTATACTGCATGACAGTTAACATGGAGGCGCCGGTGCAATCACTTGCACTTAGAATACTCCATCATTTTTGGTCATACAGACAAGAATAATTACATCGTTCGAATCTGTTAAGGGTCTACATTTGTTTGTTTACACTCACAATAAAATAATGAAACTGTAAAATAATGAAACCAAACAGGATACTATTTCTGCCGGCTTGGTCCCGGTGAACTTCAGCGTGTCAAAAATGAACCGAAACTCTGTTGCTTCACAGACATGAGAAATATATCTATAGAACATGAAATATTTTAATAATCAACCAATTCAAATAGAAAACAAATATTCTCAGATTATATAATATATGTGTATATTGCGCGTCCACCACAGAGATGACGATTAAGTATCATTAACTTCATCACTTTTTAGTTTATCAATAAATGATTAAAATGGTAAGGTAGTCTCCTTGCTGTTTTCCCCAAAACATTCAATTCCTTATTTTTTTATTTTTTTTATTTTAAGCAATCAGAAATCTGGGGGGGCTGGATATGTAAATAAGGTGCGCTCTCATGGCTATGCCACTGGTGTAAATTTTTAGACTAGTTGAAATAACTGTGCAAAAATACTGATTTATAATATCAGCAGGCATTGGTTAAAGATATTTTGTATTTAGATGCATTATTTTAATTATTAATTGAATAAATTAATATATATTTTATTTTTGAAATGTATTATTTGTTTATTTGTTCAGCCTTTGGGCATGTAACTTTTTTTTTTTTCTTTTTTTTTATGAAGGCAGTGTAGTATTTATTCATAGTTTTAATTAGCTTAAAACTTGTTTATTTCAGTTAGTTGTCAATACAAAAATTTCAAATTCTTGTTTAAGTTTTTTATTTGTTTATATCTATTTTTTTTTTATATTAATATTTTATTTCAGCTTTATTTCAATTAAAGGAATTTTAATAGTTTTAATAGTTTTAGTTGTCATAAACACTCGTTGTAGGTGGTGTTTATTTATAATGTGTTAAAATAACTTGCTTAACATGATTAGACTGCGAATCTCCGTATTACAATATTCTAGTGTTGTCGATCTACGATGATTGAAGTTGCAAAACACTGAAAAACATGTGTAAAATCAATTTTCACTCAGATATTGCTAGTAAATTTCACAATAAATTACAAGAAATGGCAAGTAATATTGAATTAAACATGATTTTTTTTTTTTAGTAGACTGAAATAGTATTTCTTTATTATTGTATATCTCAGTGGTAGACCATGAAACGTCTCGGTTACGTATGGTAACCCTCGTTCCCTGAAGGAGGGACCGGAGACGTCACGTCGGATGACCGACGAATTGGGATCTCGCTTAGAGAGACCAATCTACTTCGAGTGTAAACTAAACGAGCCAATGCACATTGGCATGCGATTA
>NW_015538053.1:31032-59732 GCF_001515605.1 Sinocyclocheilus anshuiensis | reverse complement strand
GCACCCGAAATTGCTCTTTTAGGGAAAAAGCTCTTTTAGCGTGCTGAGGCGCACAGGGGAGATGACCATCTGCAACACAAACAGGGGGTAGTGCAGGCTGATGTGTGCAACCCACTCGACGGCAGCTGGAAGCAGTCATCGCATGCAATGCAATCAATGTGCATTGGCTCGTTTAGTTTACACTCTAAGTAGATTGGTCTCTCTAAGCGAGATCCCAATTCGTCGGTCATCCGCCCCACTGAAAGGGAACTCACTTCCTAGGGTTTGAACCTACATCTGGTCATTAGCCAAGATTTTTAAAACCTAATCCACAAAACAGAAAAAAGGATGGCCACTTGAAAGCTCACATTGTTACCATTTATAGAATTAATCTTCTGTTTCCTCGCACAGACTGTACTACAGTGATCCTCATCCGTCCAGAGCGGTGGAGCTGCTGCGGGTGGGGAAGCTGCAGCACTACATGGGCAGACTGGAGGAGGCTCAGGGGAGCTTCACACAGGTCTGTTAGCACATGCTCTTTGGCCCTATAGCTGACTACAGAGAGATCAGGGCCGTAATGAGACCCTCGATGGTCATTGGCTGCATTCTACCCTGCTGTCTGAATCTGCCCTGTTGTCTAAACAGTGGTATGGATGTCTCCGCATTGACTCCACAGTCTGTCTGCTGCTGTTAGATTAGATTTGGTGATTTAAAAGGCAGCCGGAGTCAGGCAGACAATGTGCAGATGGAGAAATAAGGACAAAATTGTTGCAGAAATGCTTTATTATCTTGATGCTTAGACTTGATGCACAGCCTTTATTGATTTTATAAAAAGACCGTGACATAAATATGATAAAGGCACCAATAGTTTTTTTTTTATAATATAATATAATATAATATAATATAATATAATATAACTAGTACACTGGACGCGACAAAGCGACCGTTGAAAATCATTTGAAATTTGTGTCAATACGTCATAAATAGAACGCAGCAGCAATTTTCTGTCGGGGATTTGTCGTGCCGTGCCGCGCCACATCCAGTGTAGACCATAGATATGTATATACGTATATCTATGGTGTAGACAGCATCAATGATTATAATGAGTTCTATAGTATTTTGTTGCGCCGCGCCACTCGCGTCCGGTGTAGACACGGTGTAACATTGGTTTTGCTTTGTTTCACAGAACTAATTGTTGCCTGGGCAGGTTGAGTACGTATGTGTGGGGCGGAGCTATCAAAATAGGGGCGAGACCCTTTTGGGGTAGGGGCGTGGTTGTTTTGGTGATTTCAAATGTCAACACTGGCTACCAGAAATCGCTTACCCCACCTTTAATTATTATAGAAGTGTGTTAATATGACATTTCTTTCAGTAAAATTTCACCCGTGACGCTCTTGGTGCAGCAGCCAAATACCACGGTAACGTAATGAGTGCTTTGGACTCTCGCAGCTCCCGTTTCATTCCTTTAAATTAATTTTCTTCCCTCACATGACAATCGTTTAACTCAACCATCTCTCTTCCTCCCGCTGCTTCCCTCCTCAGGCATATGACATCATGAAGGTGCCCCACGGGACGGATCACGTCCTGACTAATGAGGTGAGGAGAAAACTGAGCGAGTGCCAGGCTGAGCTGGGTCAAGTCTAGACTGATGTGTGCCATCATACAGAGACCGAGTACTGCGGTCCCGCCACGGCCCCATACTCCTCTCCTCCGATTCTTTGACATGTTGGCTGTCAATCAACACGCTATGTGTCTGCCACCTGCTTTTGTGCCACTGTGTATCAAACCAGCTGGTTTAGAATTCAACTGAAAAAAATGCCAGAGGGAAAAATCTACATCTTCGCTGTGCTTTTACAGTCCATTTCGGACTTTTTTTTTTTGTGGAATTAATCCCACTTTTTTTATTTGCAATTGTTTTATTTTTTATTTTTTATTTTTTTTTTTTGCAGTAATATCAGAGATCCACTTGCTGCCCCCTCAACAGATGTTCACTTTTAACACTCAGTCTAAAATGTAGTTTACTATCCTCCGTATTTTCAAAAGAAAGTCCTACTTCTAGGTATTTTTACTGGTTGCAACAGGAACATTATTGCTAAATTTAAATGCTAAACAATAGTGTCACTTTTCAAATGTGCAGTAATGCAACTAGTCCTAAGTCTGAATGATTTGGGTCACTGTATTTTAGATTCATAAACATATATGTGATGATATATTAGTATTTAAATGCATCTGATTGAGTATTCGGTAAATCCTTACATTTATACGTTTCATGTTTTCTGGTCACTTGGGAGTTAATAAAATTATTCAAATATGTGTTATTTTAGTATTATTGAAATACTATTTTAATACTATTACTACGTTTTAATAATTTTGTAGTTTTTATTTTCTCCAGTTTTAGTTTTAGTATTTTTCATGCTTCAACTTAAACAATTCAGTTAGTTCCCAAGGCAACATTAATTTTTTTAATCTTAGGTTTTTCATCTAATACTTTAATTTTATTCTATTTCAGATGTATTTCACTTACCAACAATGATTTTTTTTTATCCATTAGCACCCTTAAAGCATAGACCCTTAAACATGATTATACATGACTTTAGTGTGATTGACTTTAGTGTGATTCTGACTATCACATAATCAACTGTTGTGAAAGGCAACACCTTTTCAGCAATAACTGCTGTGCTTCATAAAACCGCTCCAAACACACACCTCAGATTTGTGCTTCAGTTTCTCATCATTAACTTCAATCATCAGAGTTACTCTGGCAAGACAGTTCCAGTCGCTCTGATTTCATAAACATATTTCAGCAGCTGCTTTATGTTTTTATGGTCATCTTTTACCATCTGGATTGTGTTATTGCAGTAAGCACTTGATTTGTAATGTGGGTCAATCCTTAGTTTCAGTAAATATTTCCATGTTGAATCAAATATTGAAACTGAAAATCATATTAGTAAGTTTTCACAACAGTTACGTGAACGAGAGGGATCATTTAAATAATTTCAATACTCTGGTTCGAACAGATGTCGCCATTTATATGCTAACACAAAACACTGGCATTTTATTAAGAAATTGTCCAGGTGTTTCACTAATCAGAATGTTTTCTTATGAATATTGTTTTAATTGGTAATTGAAATGACCTCGATATCACTTTCTTTTGTATTAATGTAATATATACTGTAAAAAAAATTCCGTAAAATTTACGGTAAAGAACCGGCAGCTGTGGTTGCCGGAATTTTACCGTAAAAAAATACAGTAGCAACGTTTTAGGTTTTACCTTAAATTTACAGTTAAATACCATAATTTCATTAACTGTTATAATGTTAATACACCAACCTATTGAAGTACTGAAATCTGTTTTGTATCTTTGTAATACACTGATAACCACCAAATGCAGGTGGTGATGAGAAAGTCACATGATGAACCAAAGCTCATCACAAGCAGCTTTTAAATAATAACATATATAGAAGGTGCACAGTGTCATTCACACAAACACTAAACACCATCATAGTAACACACATGAAACTGAACATTAATTTAACAACATTAGGTGTAACACACAACCCTAATATACAAAACTGATAAGAAAAAACTAAGAAACATAGTTATTTCAACAAAAAAAACATCAAATTTGAAATGTAAAGCAGGGAATTCTGGGAATGTCAATTTACGGTTATTCACTGTAAATTATATGGTCTTTTCACGTCCAAAAACGGTATACTACCGTAAAATTAATGTCCAATACAGTTTTTCACCGTATATAGAAGGGGAATTTACCGTTAACCATTTAACAGGTTTTTACTGTAGCATTTTTACAGTCTTTTACCGTAAAATTCACGGTCATTTTTTACAGTGTACAAGGAACTGGCTTTTGTTAATAATATCATTCTTCAGGAAGTGATTTCATTTTGGTGGTAAAACAACAAGTGGTGTGTAAAAAAATCTAATTATTAATAAAGTTTGTGTCTGAGCTTCTTACTGAAAACCTACGTATATACACGGAAATAAAAGTCTTTTGTTCGTCTAGTTGGTCTGGATCAGCACAGATGACACTTTTCCGGATATTTTCCCAGAACGCGTTATTGTTGCTAAATCTTTTGAACCCTCATGAGTGTCAGGATACAGATAGACAGGATTACACGTCTCATTCCACCTCCTCTCCTCTCATAACTCTGTGGCCACTAAAGCAAACAGCTTTTGGAGGTGCACTTCTTTAAGATGGAGATAATATCTTAAAAAGAATGCAGCTTCTGAAACATCCTTTATTTACATCAATCCGTATGTCAATCAAACTCTCATTCAGGCTGTGTTTTTCCTCATAGAACAAGAAATCATGCCGACTGTCGCAGTATTAACATGAAGCAATATGTTGACAACTTTTCTCATCTTCCCTCATCCATCTGTAATGCCAAACTCCTTTCCTTTCTATTCACATGAATTAGTGAAAGGAGGCAAGGCCTTAGTTTCGCAACCATGTTCGTGAACATTAAAGCGCATTAAGGACGATATTCGTTTCACATTGTACCGCATATCACACAATGCATTACTTGAACGATTCACAGATGCTGAAGAATGTGACGGCTTGTGATGAAAAACATTTCGTGAATAAACATGGAAATTGTTTGTTCTCTCGTCTCCCATGATTTGGCAATAGATGCGTATTCAAAGAAATGCAAAAACAAAACCTATATAATATATAAAGAATAACAAAAGTGAAATATAGAAGTATATTTTATATATATATATATATATGGCATGAATTTAGCTACTGTACAATTTTAATGCATAGTGCTTTGCAGGCTAAATAAATTATAGAATATAAGCATCTCTGTCATACAGGCCTCCTGAGGTAAAAAATAAATAATATCCTTCATTCATTACAATGCCAAAAGGTCAAAAGGGCAGCAGGAATGTCGCTCCCCTTTGCTTTGGCGAGGGTCAGGGCAGGGAAGAGGAGTGAAGCGGGAATGGAAAAGCATATGAAGTCTTTAGCTAGTACCAGAAACAGGCTATATACTCATCTATAAACGTTTAGAGCTGAAACTGTCTCAAGCACCATATATATACTGTATATATAAACAGATTTATACCAAAGTGTCAGCACACGTACAATGAGACCACATAGAGGGAAGGCCAATGAGCAGACATATGCACCAATATGATCTGGAATGCAATGCAACTTACTAAATTCGACGATTTCGACAAAAGTTGTATTTGACGAACAAAATTATACTGTGAAGTGTTGTTTTAAAAATGCCCAAGAAGTTGGGATGCATTATTGATATTAAAGATCCTTGTTGGTCCTGCCAGACTGAGGATTCTTCTCGCCGCTCAACCGTGACACGTTGGAGTGGCCCAGCCCGAGGCGTCACACTGCTGAAAATGCCAACATAACCGCAGGGGATGTGAAAAATCAATGAGCCAATGCCAGAACCATTCTTCGAGATGTCCTGCTGTGCTATTCCATGAATATGAAATGCTCTATGTGGTCTCAGTGTGTCCAAGAATACAAAAAAATAATATAAAACACACGTAACAGTTCATGTTGAATGTGACTAGTGTATAACAATACAAATACCGAGACAGAGATTAAACACATAATTTAACAAGCAGTGTTTTCTTTTTCTTGTCACTTTTTAAACTTTTTTTTTTTGTATGCATGTTTTTTTTAAGCTAGCACCATCTGTACACAAATATGAATTTTTGTCCATAGATTTCCAAGATATTGAAGTGTTCACAAGGCACTTGTCGTCCTTTTTGTTCTGTTTTCATTCATTTTCTTTAACGATTTGTTCTTTTATATGGCAATATATTTATTTTGTTCACAGCAAGCGAGCAAGCCATTTTCGCAAACAACGACTCCAATGTTCCAAAGTGCTCATCCATCTTTGTGGGACAATGTTTTTTTTCTTTTCGTCAACTCTCCAAGTCCAGCGTTTTCTGTTCCCCACCAAAATCCATTTTAGAAAAAATATTAAGCCTTTATATTTTCCCAATCATTTCAGCCATCACTGTAGTGATGAACTTTGTAACTTGCTCACATACACCCTGCTGAGCCTTTTCCACTTCCAACTGTCCATAATACTTGGCGAATCTTTTACCGTCGCCGGCAGGAGATGTCAAAGCATGTGATCATCATCAGATGAGCTTTGCAGAAGTTGACCCGATTCTCCAGTCGTTCCGTGACAAACTCCAGAGCTTCTAAGTACTCCAGAGAGTCCACTTCAAACGTCTGCTGAAGGTCAACTGCAAAAATGAAGGAAACGGATGTTAACTGACAGAAGTTAAACCCACCAAACTCATACTTTTGTCTTGAAAAATATTTTACAATGCCTGCAGTTTGCATAGCTATTTAGTGAATTTTGCCATGTATTTTATTTTGTTCATATATGATAATTTCTTGGACTAGAAATAGTACCATTGATATCAACCCAAAGTGTGCAAATGACTTACATTCAGTGGTCCATTTCTCTGGCTCCAGCATCAGATGTTGTTTGGTTTGCTCTAGTTCCTTCTTCAGCCAATCGTACTTGGCCCGCACCTCTGAGATTCTCTGTTGCCGATGCTCTAAGATCTTCAGTTTGGCACTAAAGTATACCACTTCCTGAGGGCACAACAACAATAAGCGATACATCTTTCTAAACCACTGACAAGAACTGCTGTAAAAACACTTACCTTATTGCCTACGGTCCGCCTCCTCTGTAGACGTTCAACATCATCAATCTCATAAACCTTAATCTCGAAAGGTTCAACTAAACCCCTCTGTGTTGGCCGGAGGGGACCATCCACCCAGCGTACTCCTGGACTGATGACCGGCTTTCTCACGGGAGAAGTGGTGTCTAAGGTAAGGTTAGGGATTAGACGGCGTCTCTGGGACCCTAGGGATGAAACAATACCATGTGATGAGCATTATGTAAACACATTTTATCAATCTTGAGTTGTTTTATAATTAAACCAAGTGAAAAGACAAAAAAAAGTGTCAAAGTGTGCTACAGTGCTGAGCCAAAGCTTAACCTACACAGAGCCGCACTCCTACCAATTCGATGCAGCCGTGTAATGAAAAAGAGCACTGAGATAATAGCAGGACAGTATCTTATCTGAACAGTCTGGAGGAACCAAGTCTACAATAAGGAATTTGCCAGAAGTAGTTCCCCTATTTGCAAAGAAATTGACAGTTCCAGGTCTGATGATAAGTTATCTGATTTGGAACCAAGGAACAAGGTCATATTAATGTGTTTCAGCTAGTCATTTGGTCTGAAAACAGCACCGAAAAGGTCAACTTTTCAGTCTTCCCTCATTGCCTCGGAGAGACAGTGCTCTGAGTTCAGAAGAACGTTGGCGGTTGGCAGTTGATGTAAATTTTAACTGTGGTTGTGCTTTTATATCCTTGCAAAGGCCTTTTCAAATAAGGTATTCACAACATAATTACTATACTACTTTTCTTTGCGGTTCAACGTGTACTGGTCTAGCTTTTGTGTCTGAGAAATGATTTACATTTTCAGTTTTCTCACCATGCAAAGGTTTGTGGTGGCAAGAAATAGAGTAAAATTCTTAGCCTGAGGAAATGAGAGAAGAGGTGTGTATTCTGGAATTTATGCAGCACTAAATATTGAAAGACCACCCACAGCTAAGTTTGGCAACTGCTATCAGTCAGTATCATAACAGATCATCCAAGCATGTAGAGGGGAGCAGAGCTGTTTAAAAAGTTTTGTTTCTTCCAACTATAATCTGGAATGAGTCCTGAAAGCTTTGTAGTACAATAAATTTTCTTGAGCACAATTCATTAGGGATTACATTAACTGTACTGAGATCTTTGAATTGTTGTAATGCAGAAAGATGGATTCCACGATGAGCCATTAAATACATTTGCCAGACTTGAGAAGCAGACTACACACATAGAATAAAATAAAATAAATAAATAAACAAACAAATAAATATAGGTATATTATATTTATATTTCCAACATATTTTACATATATTTAATTTTTCATGTGTAAAATTCATATTAAAACTCTATGACATATTAATAACATATGCCACATGTATGTGTAATTTGTATATGACGCACACAAAGACATTTGTTTTGTGTATTAAGAATTATATACAGTGGGGAAAATATTTATTTGATCCCCTGCTGATTTTGTAAGTTTGCCCACTTACAAGGAAATGAAGGGTCTATAATTTTTATGGTAGGTTTATTTTAATGGATAGAGTCAGAATATCAATCCAGAACAAAACAGTTTATATAAAGGTTAAAAACTGATTTGCATTTCAGTGAGTCAAATAAGTATTTGATCCCCTACCAACCAGCAAGAATTCTTGCTCCCACAGATTAGTTATGTGCCGTGTAGAACACAGATTAGTCCTGTCACTTTAAGAAAGTACTCCTAATGTCAGCTTATTATGTGTATAAAAGACACCTGTCCACAGAATCTGTATCTTCCATTCCAACCTCTCCATCACCATGGGCAAGACCAAAAAAGCTGTCAAAGGACGTCAGGGACAAGACTGTAGACCTACACAAGGCTGGGATGAGCTAGAAGACCCTCTGCTAAGGGTACAGGACGACTTCAACGCATTGAGGGGCTGATGAACAGGGCTATGTACCGTAAAATCTTGAATGAGAACTTCCTTCCCTCAGTCAGAACACTGAAGATGGGTTGTGAATGGGTCTTCCAGCATGACAATGACCCAAAATACCGCCAAGGCAACAAAGGAGTGGCTCAAAAAGAAGCACATTAAGGTCATGGAGTGGCCTAGCCAGTCTGCAGACTGTAATCCTATAGAAAATCTGTGGAGGGAGCTGAAACTTTTAATTGCCAAGTGACAGCCCAAAAAACCTTAAAGATTTAGAGAGAATCTATAAAGAGGAGTGGACCAAAATCCCTCCTGACATGTGTGCAAACCTGATGACCAACTACAAGAAACATCTTACCTCTGTGCTTGCCAATAAGGGTTTCTCCACCAAGTACTAAGTCATGTTTTGCTTGGGGATCAAATACTTATTTGACACACTGAAATGCAAATCAATTTATAACCTTCATATAATGTTTTTTTTTCTGGATTCTTTGGTTTATATTCTGTCTATGTCCGTTAAAATAAACCTACCATAAAAAGTATAGACCATTTCTTTGTAAGAGGTCAAACTTACAAAATCAGCAGGGGATCAAATAATTATTTTCCCCATTGTGTACATTAACCAAGCTGACAGGAGTATGTTGACATTTTCCACTGTATTACACAACAAAAAGTGGTAAAATACTTTTTTATGTTGGATTATGGATTTTAAGCAAAAAGAAGCATCGTTTTTGGCATCTGATATTTGCTTACCTGTATTACTTCTTTTCTTTGAATTCTTAAGGCTCCTGCGACCACTGACAGAGCTGCTGTTTTCACTCATCGAGTCCTGAGCAGATGATGTGCTTCCTGTGGCCTCACTGTCTCGTATCATACTCTCATAGCCACTGCTGCCGCAACTGTGGTAGAACAAAGCAGTCTTTCCCATGGCTGGAGGAAGCTCTCCGCTTAGAACACTGCTGTTGTCACTGGCATGTCCGCTACTGCAACGGTGAGGCCTTCTTGGGGCGGTGATCTTACTGTAAGGTGAGGGCAAAGTATGGACCACCGGCCTTTCCTCTCCTTGGACTGCTGCTCCTCTCTCCTCAGTGTCTGAAGCCCCTCGTCCTTGGGCAGCACGAGAGCTAGCGCTACCTTGAAGGAGCTCAGAGATTCGTCCATTCACTGCTCTTAAAGGTAGCTTAGATGCTAACCCTGTCCCCCTGCTGCGACTTAAGGACTGAGTTGACCATGAATTTTGGTTCTGGTTCTTTCCATTGGGAGGCAAACTTGAGCTTCGGTTTACTGACTGCGGGAGGGACTTGGTGGAGAAACTTAGGGTCTTTGTGCAAGAGGTTGATAAGCTTCGAGCTTTGGGACTTGCCATAAGGAGTTTGCTAACTGCAGAGATTTTGGATTGACTTGCTTTGGGTAATTGTGTGGCATTATTATTACCATTTGGTCCATTGGTAGGTGATGAGAGCAAACCACGGGTGATGCTCCTACCTGTCCTTGGCATTGTACTGTCTTTTGTAACTCCTCCTTTAGAGCCTAGAGAGGTCAAACTCTCAGCCTTCTCTAAGGAATGACAGTCATAATGTGCCTCATGAGACCTCCCTAAGGAATTGGTTCTGTTTGCTAACTGCTCAAGTTTGGCACTGAAGAGTCTGCTGCTCTCTACATTTGGTCCTTTGTGTTTACCGGCCAAGTCTTCAGGTGTGCTGCCAAGGAAAGACAGATGCTGGTTTAGTGTCTGAGAATTTCCTGGACTATGCTGTGGACTTGCTCGATTCCTCTGGTCAAGGCTAGACTTCCTTACAGGTGGCAATGGTGGGATTCCTTTCTGACGAGCAAAGATGCCTTGCCTCCCTGCTGAACTTCTTCTTTCGAGTGTGGCTCTTGGACTGCAGGGAGTGGAAGTGGTAACCCCAAGGCTTTTATACTCTCCACTCATGTAACGATATGTAGGGTCTTCCAGATCGTCCTGCTTATTCAAGCGATGCCATGCACGAGGGAGACTACCCGTCCTGAGGATGTCTGCAGAGTACACTTGAATTATGCTTTCAGATGCATTGAAGACCATCTCGCAGCCATCCACCACCCGGTTCATTGAATCAAGGGAACATGCTGCTTCACTTGAGCTGTGCTTGTCAACTTGCCACTTCCTTTTTACAGATTCAGATGTTCTCTTCTCTGACTTTATATCACAGACCATCTCCAAAGGCTTGGTCTCTTCACATCCCTCCCTTTTCATCCAAGGGTCATCAAAATTGATCTCACTTGAGATTGGAACAGGTGGTGATTTGGGATCTTTGACTAGAGGGGTTTTTGTTTGTAAGTCCTGCACAACTATTGGATTAACAGCAGCACATGGGTGAGTTGTGATATTGGTCTTAAAAGGAACATAGCCACTTGAGGTTGAGGACAGCTTGTCTAGTTTGTGTTTAGCTGTGTTTTTATCATTCACTTCGGTTTTATTGGAATCACTCTCTTTGTCTGAGTTCTTTTGGTCATTTGACTCGGGGTCTATATCACCTTCTTCTTGAATTTCTAAAAGCCTGTCTTCGGCTATTGCCTCACCTTGTCCAAAGCACTGTTGGGCAACAAAACTATGGCATGACTGGTCGCCATCACTGCCAGCACTCATTTCACTCAGCCATGAGCTGATTGAGGAACGATGACTAGCTTGGGCATCCCCTTCTATCTTGCGGAGAGGCAGGAATTTAGCAATGTTGACTTGTGAGATAGTGGCGGTGGTAGTGCAGGGAGCTGTGGTGTAATGTTCTAGGTCTTCACTCATGCTGCTAATTATACTAACAGGTCTTGAACCCGATGTCATAGCCTGCACCGAGCAGTCACTGTTAAAGCTGATAATACTGGTTGGTCTGCCATTTTTCATCACCCCACTAATTGTCAGCTTTTCCACAAGGGTAAACACCAGCTCATCCTCTCCACTGGGTTCCAAAGGATGGTCCAGCGTAACTGTGGCTGTGGTGTCCTTCACATTTTTCTTACTGTCCAAAGGCAGCTGGGGAGCATCATCACACAGTGTCTCAGCTGATCCAAGGCTATTGGATGATGAAGATCTGTTTAGGACCTGTGGGCTCATCCCCACCGCAGAGGTTCTAGACTCAGGATTAAGCAAAGACTCTGTAGATGATTTTCTAGAGTCTTTATTAAGATTATGTGAGAAGTGAGGTGGTGTGCCAGGCATTATTCCTTTCTGGGTGTACACTTTGCAGCGTTGAGAGGGAGAGGATGGTGGTTTGTACTCTGAGGTTTTAGTAAGACTGGCAATGCCCAACCGTGGGGAGCCCATAGGACGAGGTTTACTCTCACTGCTGCTTCCACCACTGATGGATTCTTTGCTGTCATGTAAACTGGAGCTCTTAGCTCTGTGAAGAGGAGTTAGTTGCCCAATACCGCTGCTGCCAGTCACACTTCTGCTGCTGGAGAGTCCACAACTGCCTGTTGAAGACTGTGTCAAGATTTCAATTATTGACTGAGCGATCTCTGCTTCTTCAACCACCTCACGGATCTCCTCCAGCTGCTGGTCAGAGATCCTCTTGGGAGAACTGGATTGCTGACCCCCTTTAACGACTTGACCATGGCCAGGCTCAAATTTGGCAGCTCTGTTGGCAGGGACTTCTTCAAAAGGGAATGTCGTAACCTCTTCTCTTCCATCAATGCAGTCCAGCCTCTCTTGGAGCTCTGCAAAAGTGTTGCACTTAAGGCAGTCTTTTTCCTTTTTACCTGGCTCAGCACCTTCCTCTGGCAAAGGTGGGAGTGGCTGCGGATTAATGGTCTGCAAGGGTTGGACAGACTGTGAGGCTTGAACTAGTGGGGCTACAACCTGTTGAGATGGTTGTGATGTCAAAGAAGCCTTACCAAGATCTGATTTATTTTTATGTAGAGATGGGATTATAGGAACAAACTCTGGAGGACCTTCGTTGTCTGTTAGCTCTTTGTCTGAGAGGGCTGAGCCATTTGGACCTACATAGATAACTGTGTCACATGACTGTTCGCTGCTGGAATACTCTTCAGGGTCACTGGAGAGGTGTAGCAGGGGCATCTCTGAATCAACAACATTTCTAGAATGGATGGTTCTCAGCTGTGTTGGACGACGCATTCTTCCTTCCTCACATGAGCTCTCACCACCAGAGGAACTGGATGTGTATTGCTACAAAACAAAAATAAAAAACTGCATTTTAAAGTAATAAACATAAAATACAATGGTGAATCATTCTATGCTAAAAGAAAGTTCAATAAAATGAAGGAGAGTATCATACCACGCTTACTTTAGCCTTCTTCTTCTTCAGCCTAAGAACACGAGAGGCGATTTGAAGGGTAGAGAGTGTCTCTGAGAAATTGCTGGGTGACGAGGAAATGTGGGCTATCATAGTGGTGCGACAATTCATGTTTCCCAGGGACTCACGTAACAGCATTGTTAGCTTACTATCTCTGCAAACAAAAAATGGAAGAGCATAAATTGGCAAAATGATAGTTGTGTAACCAAATGATTAAAAGTGAAGCAACATGATTTGTAAAATGAGTTAACCTTTTCAGAATAAAATGTATTTGGAAAATGGATGCATTCAAAAATCAAGGCTTTGTGGAAATAACTCCTTTTCAATGAATACCTGGGCCACTTCTAGCAATCAGTCTAATCGTGTAATGTAACAATCTTTAATGATAAGAATGGATAGACCCTTTTGGGCATTTTATTTGCTGACCCTGATTCAAAAAACCTTGGCTGCCAGACAGTCTCTTTTTACAGAGAAAGAGAGACTGGAATTGGCATTTCCTGTTCTGTCTGCCTTCCCCATGGCAACCATTAGAGGTGACATATAAAGCTGCTTTTCAAGGATGAGTCAGCTAGTATTACAATATTCACATGTAAGTTCTCAGAAATCAATGACCTATACTATAAAGCAAAACATTGTCACAGAATACAACAGAGTGTACATTAATGTGATTACAGTGATAATCTTTTCTAATTTGTTTAATGTCGGATGATGTTCTTAAAAATGGTTAGTGAAGTGTGTAGTCAATCTTAAGTGGTCATTAACAGTTATCACATGAAAACTAAGCACAAATTATACAAGCACAATTTACTAGCCATGATGTAACAAAAAGAAAGTTATCTGAGATATCCCATTAAATAACATTCACCCCTTGGCAAAATATGTAAACACTTATTACACAACACATGTGAATGGTTTCTGGTTATTGCTACTAATATTATGCCACAAACTGGACAATGCATTCTAGTGTAAAATCGATAATTAACAATGAATTGATAATAATTCTGAACAATATTCTACATTTGGCATTAAATCAGAGAGGTTAAGTCATCCAATTAGAGAGATAAAAAGCAACTAAAATATTATTTAGCACTAATTAAATCTAAAATTAGTGACTTGTGTAGATTTATATTCATTTATGATGCATGTTAATTCAATTTATCTTGTGCAAATGTTGCATTCCTCCTAAAAGGCTGTAAATCCTAATTATATCTCAGCTCTCAAGAGCTGTTGCGTATCCAGCCTTAAACCCCATGATGCTCTGCAATGTAAATTCGCCATGATTAAATTAGGGAGCCATGGCATAAAAATGCAAACGTGCCTTGAGGGAGTTAAATGGAAGCGCTGCAAATTTTGGGAAAAATGCTGCTAGATGATACACTGCACCTTCTCAAAGTTGTCTGTTTAACTCAAATTAACATGCTGCTAAAAGAAATAAAACAGCAGTTGCAGAGAAATGGTCTGTGTTAAGAACGTTCAATGAATCCCAGCGAATGTGAAACTGCATCTGTCTCTATAGCTGCCTGGCACAAGCTAATTCACTTAGCTATTACCCTGAGGAGCGATAAAGGTTACATTCTCTCTGCAGATTCAACGTAGCATTAGAATCCACAAATAATTGCTAACATCAAAGGCTGGAAAATGTCAGTTTGTATATATATTATTCATATGAGGTGTGTTTGAGAAGAATTAATGGCATGAAGCGGAGATATGAAGGCTAAACATGTTGCATCTTTAATGAGTTTAGCGACTGGTGAATGACTTCACCCAGAACAGTATAATCGTAATCTTGACGTTGTGGTTACAACATATTTGTATGAGACTGAAAAGTCTAACCCAATGAGTTTTTGACTGAAATCATATGATGAGTCAAGTGAAAGGTAAAAGTCTTACTTGTAAGGGATGTGCTTGCTGCCATTGACTAAAGCTAAGATGACATTGCCCAGAGCGGACAGAGAGAGGCAGAGTCCTGTAGTGCTGTCACGGGTCTTGCTCAAAACCTTAACACAGCTGCCTAGATCGATGAGGTGCAGTCGGCTCCTGCCTCCCGACACTAAGCAAAAGAGCCAGAGAGTCAGATTTTACAACTAAACTCTAATAGGAGTTTCTAACATTTTCTTTATTCAACATTCTCTTAACTAACATATGATATACTATATACTTCAGGCACCATAGTGACAATTTGAAATGACTCAGCTGTAGTAACATGTTACACTACCATTAGTAAGACTTTTTTTTAATACTTGAATACTTTTGTTCAACAAGGACACTTTTATAATGTTTAACATTTATAACAATATAAAAGATTTCTATTTCAAATAAATGCTGTTCCTTTAAATCCTAAAAAAGGCATAATCAACGGGTTTGCTAATAATGTTGCAGCTTTGCATCACAGGAATAAATTACATTTTAAATAAATTCAAATAGAAAAGAGTTATTTTAAATTAATAATGTTTCATAACATTAATATTTTTAATGTATTTGTTGGTAAAATACATGCATGGTAGTATATATAAAATATGCCCTCATAAAGGTAAAAATTCCATATATGTGTGTGTGTGTGTGTGTGTGTGTGTGTGTGTGTGTGTGTGTGTGTGTGTGTGTGTGTGTGTGTGTGTGTGTGTGTGTGTGTGTGTGTGTGTGTGTGTGTGTGTGTGTGTGAAATATGATTTGAAAATACAATTTTGACACTGCATTATACAGTATGTTTTGTAACAGTACAGGTAGTGCCTCTGACTAAGTTAAATATTTAAATAGCTACTTAGTTTAAGTAAGAAAGTATAAATCTTGCAAAGAAAATGGTAAAGCAATAGAATGTAAAGAAACTGTCGAAAACCTCATGATGAGCATCTAATTCCATTATGAAGTATTATTGTAACCTAACGGTAGACTAATAAAGAGAAATGGAACTTATTAGTGAAAACACTGAGGTTAATGAACTTATATTTCAAATGGTGACATTATATCTATCTCTCTGTGTTTCTATTATGTAAGTTAACCTTAGCCATGGAAACATCCTGAGTGGATTTCATGACACTGCTTACACTAGCTCATTTTGGAGGTAATTCAAGTTTCTCAAATAACCTAAAAGCCCATGCTAACACATCTGGTTTTACTTTCTATTCACTCTTAGAAAAAGGCAGGACTCGCTTGTGCCAAACAGAAATGTATTTTGTGATAAGAGAAATTAGCACTGTTCTCCAGAAATAGCTAGTTTTAGCTTGACAGCTTTTAGATCAGATTGTACATCTCACATTAACAATGGCAGTTTCTTTGTCTGTTATCACACCCCTCTCAAAGATTATCAGCAGCAGACTATTTATAAACCACACAGGCAACATTTGGAAGTATAATGAGAAAGTTCGAAATCAACCGTGGAAGAGAGCAGATACTGCTGATAAGACTAGTACAGCTGAAGATACTGGTGTCCATCATAAAAGTATTTTAACAAGGTTAACCAGCAATAGCCAACATTTTGGAACCTAAAAAAATAGGTCACGGACCGAAAACCAGTTGAGAACCTCTGCTCTAGTTCATATTGAGTTTCTACTTAAACTCTGTCTAACCTATAATGATACTCACTTCCACCCTTGCCGGTCTTTTCCATTCGATACTGGTAGACGTGTAGGGTGAAGAGCATGTGAGAGTTACGGTGCTCCTCTTCGTCGTAGTCTGGTTTACTGCTGTAACGTGCAGCAATGGCAGCATCCAAGAAGAAAGCGGCCTTCTCAGCCGTAGGAGCACGCAACTCACTCTGATTCTGTAACTGTGAAAAACACCAAGGATGCAAATGTGAATTTTATTGCACAGTTTTGGCTAAAAAAAACATTTGGTATGAGAAGCAATACTGAATTTGTACTCCAAACATGGCAATTTAACAATTAGTGGTCTACTGAAATAATGCCAAGGTAGATAAATGGGCTGATATTTAACAATTGTATTATCTCATCGGCTGCAAAGTTTTACTGTTTGGCTGATGAGTGCCAGCAGTCAGACTTTTACTTTGACAGCACCAAGACCTTTTTGACTTTGTGAAAAATACTATAATAGGATTACAAGAAGTTTCTGTCTAAAGTATATATCTGCTTGTTTGTTGTTTTATGCCACCCTGTTCTCGTAAGATATTGGCACTGGCTTTCAAAAAAATCCATATTGGTCGACCACTATTAACAATACTACAGAAAATAAAAGAAAGCATTAAAACGCTGTCAGTTCAGCTACATCTTAATATCTATAAAGAAATTCTTCTGTTTGTTATTTGGCAATAATCATGTCAGCACGGCCTTGGGTATCACGTCTGAAGCCGGCTCTGTGTGATAAGGTTGACTGTCACAGGAACAGGAGAAGTGAGGGCATTACAATCCATTGCTGTGAGGTATCAGTCCAAGATGAGATTAGTGCACATGTCTGAGGATTACAGAGACAGGGGTTGCCTCTGCTCGACTAATCCTCTCATCATGTATTAGCATTTTTCTCAACAATGCCATCTTTATTGGAAGCTGATTGTCATGCTTGTTTTTTGTTTTTTTGTTTTTACACTGGGGGTATTCCCAGAATAAGGCAAAAAGTGTGCCAATATTGTTAAACTTTTTTTTCTAATTTCAAAATAGTTATTTGTTACCATTTTAGAGAGAATCAGCAATAAAAAGAAAAACATGAATTTTTGGCATCATTCTACATCACTAACAAACAGAATAGCAAAATAGACTGTTTTCAAACAGGTGTCAAAACACTACCAATGGTCAGGCAAACAGAAAGTCCCACCCTAAACAGTGTTGTTATTGTTAACTAAAGCCAAAACTGTTAAAAATCAAAAAATAAAATAAAATAATGTTGCTTTGGCAACTCCTGAAATAAATAAGCTTAAGTACTCAAATTAATTAAAGCCATGTAGAAATGTTTATAAATAAATAAATAATAAGCACATAACAAAATAAAATTAAAGTGAAAACTGAAAATATAAAAATAAAAGCTACTATACTATAATAGTATCTAAACCCCACGGCAAACCCAACAGCATTGGTTGAGACAACATTGCTTTTTTTATAGTGCCACAGTTTTTACATTTTTCAGAAAAAAACAAAAAGGCTGATTTATAGTATCATATTAAGATCGGATAGAAATGTAAACATTGTAAAAAATTACACACTTCATCTTAATGTTACTTATGTTATTTACGTCATAATGACATTTGAATGAAATGGATATACTGAGATTTTCACAGTATTTTAATATCAATCAACAATATACTGCACATATGTGACCCTGGAGCACAAAACCAGTCTTTAAGTCGCTGGGGTATATTTGTAGCAATAGCCAAAAATACATTGTATTGGTCAAAATTATAGATTTTTCTTTTATGCCAAAAATCATTAGGATATTAAGTAAAGAGATCATGTTCCATGAAGATATTTAGTAAATTTCTTACCGTAAATATATTAAAACTTAATTTTTGATTAGTAATATGCATTGCTAAGAACTTCATTTGGACAACTTTAAAGGAGATTTTCTCAATATTTTGATTTTTTTGCACCCTCAGATTCCAGATTTTCAAATAGTTGTATCTCGACCAAATATTGTCCTGTCCTAACAAACCATACATCAATGGAAAGCTTCTTCATTCAGCTTTCAGATGATGTATAAATCTCAATTTCAAAAAATTGACCCTTATGACTGGTTTTGTGGTCCAGGGTCACATATATCATGAACAATATACTGTATAATTCAAGAAATTTGAACAACATTAATGATCAGAACGATTATTTTACCTGCATCCCACAGATGGGGTCCTCGCAGAGGTAGACTCCTGGAGACTGACCGTCCTGCAAACTGCCTGTCGCCACCTCCGACAACAGATCTTTCAGGTTCTCGTCTTTTCCCCAGACCTCCACAGCTGACACTCGTACGGAGAAACGTGCGCCTGTCTTTTCCTTGCACTCGTTGATCAGTTTGAAGAGCCAGGAGATGGCACACGGGATGATCCCTAAACTCTGCATGGAGTCGTCCTTGCCGATCATAGTGTAGGATTTGCCTGCGACCAGATCGAGAATCGAGTTGGCGATGGATCGCTTTGCATACAATCACATTTCTTGGTTTATGATGATTGGCAGGCCTTTCAAAACGGTAGAGTTAAAATAGGTCAGGTGCTAAAAGCCATGGTGCATTACGCCAGTACGTATGGTCTACTTCACACTTTCTAATATGATAGTTAGCTTGCAGACCAGCACTCTGGCATAAACCACAGTGACAGATGTCACACACACGCAAGACAAACACATTCCAATAAAATTTAAAATCCATTAAAGCTGGAAAACCGACAAGATTAGCATAATCACGCTTAGAAATATAGTCGGAAAATGTACCGTGCCTAATCACAAGAATGTTTTGTCTGCCTTAAATGGGTTTTTATTTCCAGAAAAGCCCTTGGTTTGACAGTCTGCTGACATTTCCCATATGCATATTGTCTTAGTGTGGTTGAGTAAGCACATACGCCGTGTGGGCAGCACTGGGCATTAAACGCAGGTTCACCCGCAGGACCAGAACCAGAACAACAGCCTGTTGATTGGCAGCGTCCCTGGATTCATTTCTGGACATTGCCCTCAAACACAGTCACATGCATAAATAACCGTGCTGTTGACATGAAAGGGGCCACTAAACAACGCCATATGTCACAGCACACATTCAGATCAGACTGAACTTCAAAAGACGGATTCCTCCAGTTTGGGTGGGAAAGAGAGCAAGAAAGAGAAAACAGAAACAGGAATCAGAGATAATATCTGCTGAAATAGGACAAATACGCACAGCAATTCAAACATCACAACAGTTCATAAAAAACAAGCCAATTCTGCAATGGTGCAGATGCAGCAGATAATACATTTATTCATGATTTAATATGACACACCTGAGGCAGATTTTTCATACTTTGTTTTTAAAAAGATGGTAATTCTAAAAAGTAGCACTTTCATGTTTAAGAAGGTGTTGTACTATTGTGGCAGGTGGAGCTGCTCATGGCAAAACTGGATCAAAAACTTTACAGGATGAAACAACTTTATCAATATACCTTTATATCCTGGTCCATTACAATATTTTCCCACCCAGTACTATTTTAGTATTATTTATATACTATTATAGCATTTTTTTTCATATTTTAAATGAGCTTTTATTGTTATATTTGCAGTTTTCACTTTAATTTTAGTTGGTTTTAGTAATTTTTATGTGCTTTTGTCGTTTTTATTAGTTTTTTGTATTTTTCAATATTTCTATTTAGATTTTTTTGTTGTTGTAATTTTAGTACTTCAATGTATTTTAGTTTAGTTAATTGTAAGGTTTTTAAGTTTAGGTTTTCATCTAATATTTATATTTTATTTAATTTCAGCTTTATTTTAATTAAAGAAAAAAAATGATTTAGTTTTAGTTTACAATAACAATACTGATTCCACCACTGAAAGTAAAAACATTTAAGAGGTAAATGTAAATTATGAGGACTACACTAACACAATGGTATAAAAAAGTAATCATTTAGTTGCAGATGGCAATAAAACACTTCTGGATATTGATTGGTTCAATACAGCGTGCTAAAATACATGCTACATATTTACTATATTTCCAAATACAGCTATGATGTGAAATACCTGTCCACCTAGCTAACATATAATTTGTCATCAAGATTACACTGCATTAAATCTACTAAAAACAAATAATAGAAAAAGCATTACTAAAAGTGCATACATAGTTATATGATTACATTTATTTTCATTTATCTAATTCATTATTTATAATTGAAGTACTTTTAATTATATTTATTTTTTCTTATTATTTGTTTTGATGCGTTTTCTTTTTAATTGCATTATTTATTTTATATCCTGACTGTAACATATCAAACATGCTCTGCTGAAAATGGTCTTTCACATCAATTAAAGTTGCTGGGCTTTTACTTCCAGGTGGAAAATAAGACGGATGCTCCGTCGCAGATGGACTGAGAGTCAGTAATTCAATCAGACTGGATGGAGAGTGGCATGATGGGAAGGCAGCGCTTATAAGACTCAATTACTACAGCATCTCTCTTCAAAATTTTATACACACAAATCCATTACAGGCTTCAACTTGTCCTTCAATTTTATGCATTCTGACTTATTGCAATAAAGCATAAAATAAGCCTCCGGGCTGATCAAGCAGTTTCAGGACAGGAGATAAAGCTTCATGCCAGAATACTGCTACAGTATTTTAATGTTCACCATACGGACCTGTGCATCCTCACAACCAGCATGACATACAGGATCTAGAGGTCAGGGAGTATTATGTAAGATTAATATTTCGCTCTCTAGTTGATTTGAAGGTCAAAAACAAATCTCTGTGTTCAAGCCTGATACATCTCAAAAGATTGCATCTTAGGTATTCATGCACTTAAGCACAATGGTGACCAGGGGTTGGCTCGTTGCACCACTCGAGGTCACCATGATTCTTTTGTTTCTTGTTTTATACAACCACCTTTTCAAGCCAAATGTCCAAGGTAATTACTTTCAAAGCACTAACACACCAGTCTCGGGGTTATTATGGCTAGTTATTTTGCTTTGCGCGGCTGACCAATTAAATCACCGTAAAATGATGTATGAGCCGGTCTTTGGTTTTCAAGTAAAGGTTAATGGAAACAAGGCATCTGAGGCATTACACGCTGTCATCAAATCACTGACCAGCAACCACAGTGGCATTTTTCCATTGTTTTCTAAGCAAACGGCTGGTTAATTTTTACACTAATCTTCCAGAAACAACAATGGACAAAGCCGGCAAAATAGGGTGAGATCATCTTGTAGTCTGCCATGTGTGCTATGAAACTAATTCCATCTAATTCACAGGATGTAAACGGTTGAGTATGTTACTGAACATAAAATCTAGCGTAGCGTTAGTTCTGGCAGGTCACATTAGTCAAGCTTGCATCAGCTGACTCTCAGCTGATCCCCATCAACCTATGGGAATACGACACCTATCTAAGCATTCATATATAAGGTCCCTCAGTATTATCAGCAGTTTTCGCATTGCTCAATAGCTAATTACCCTCCTCCATCCCCAACTCCTCCTCTGTCAGTCGGGATTCAGCCTTCTGATTCTCCTTTGAATCAGACTAATTCTAAAATGTGTACATAACATTATTGAACTTTAATGATATCTGCAATACATTTATGTTGGTTCTGTTCTGTTTACGCTGGGGGGGTTATCACTGCTCTCCCTGCTCTCATCCATGCTAGGCTGCATGGATGCGCAGGGAGTTCTTGCCCAGAACGGAACCATACCGCCAATCCAAACTGTATGCTAATTGTCAATCATCTTTGACGATAGTGGTCCTGACAGAAACACATCTGAGAGATGGAGATAGTAACATTACATTATGACAGTCTGATGTTTATTACAAAGGCAAGAAAAATTTCTGCCTGAAAAGGCACTTGCAAGGTATTAGTAAAGGCCAATTGAAGCACTTTTCTTTGTGATGGGCTGATATATTAAAGAGATGCTGAAATATAGTATGCTGATTTATTAAAAAGACACTAATCTCAAATTGTCTCTTACCTAGTTTGGAGTGTCCGAAACAAAATACACAGCCGTCTGCTCCATTGACTACAGACTGGATGACCTCAGCCACAGTTCCTGCACAAACCTCTGCCTGCCAGGAAACAGAGAACAGCCAATCAAATTCAAGCACTGCAAAAATAACTAAAAGAAAAAAAAAATGCATGACTTAAATTAAATAAAGGATTTTTGATTGGTTTTTTTTCTAACTTGTTTTCGATAAAAATTATCTAAAATATATAAACAAAATAAATTTACTTGAGAAGACTTGTTTTTTTTTGAGAATGTACTGTAACTTTGATAAAAGTGTGATAAAGCAGTTTTTTCACTTAATTTTATTTTTTGCTATTTCATGTAAAAATCATTTTGAATAAAAGTGTCTGCTAAATGAATACATTTTAATGTAAATTATTTTTTAAAGATATTTTACTTGGACATTAAGACAAAACATGTGCAAAAAAACAAACAAACAAACAAAAAATCTTCTGTCCTTGTTTTATCAACTACCCATTCATGCTTTGTGGTTAAAGATCTGGGTTGGTAACCTTGTATTTACAAATCCCATAAGGGGTGACATATAAACAACTGCCATTTTGCCTTTAGCCTTAATCAGCATTGTGAGGAACCTCAGGCTGCTCCAGAGGGACTGTCCCTGTATTAACAACATATTGTTGATTTGTACAACAGTGTTGGGCAAGTTACTCTGAAAATGTAATCAAATTACTGATTACTCCTTTTAAAAGTAATCACGTTACTGTTCTGATTACTTTATTTCAAAAGTAATTAGTAATTAGTTACATTACTAGTTACATTACTTTTTTCTCCATTAAATTTATGAAATCCCAGCATACATGCTCCCGATAAATATCTGTTATTAAAGCATCAACATTCACAGAACACTGTTATTTTTAACTAAAGCAAGCTGCTGCGTGCATGGTTAGGCAGAATGCCAGCAAAGAGCGCTGCATTTATAATCTCTAAAAGACATCTCAGTTCATCGCAATCTCACAAATCTCTGTTCATAGTGTCTACAATTCGTGTGTTATAATGAGAGGATTCGTGAGCACGCACATTTCAGCACTGCATTGCTCAACGCTGCAAACACTAATTTCTATTTTGAAAATTATAACGCATTAAATTACTCCGTTACTAAAAAAGTAATCAAATTACAGTAACGCGTTACTGCCCAACACTGCTGTACAATGAAACGATTGTTTTTGCAATTCTATTTGGTGACACTAGTGGCAGAAATTACACAATGCATGTTTAATGGTTACCACAAACTTTAAAGAGCAGGTCATATGGATGTTAATCAAAAAGGGCATGATAAATAAAGATATTGTTTCTCAAAAGAAAGAGTCGACTCTGAACCGACTTAACGAGTCGTCATATTTTTGTATCTTCTGTCTGTTACCTATATACATCACAAGATAATACTTTTACATAATCCCCGCCTGCCCGTGAAGTATGAACACTCTGACCTGCCCACAAACACTTCTGCTAGTTAGTGTGTTTACATCATGTCGAGAAGACGCTGTGTTTTCAGCCTTACTGGGCATACTAACACAGTTCCCACACGTGCACCTCAAATAAGTAAATAATAATAATTAATGCAATAAATCTGCTGTCATATCCCGTAAAGTACCACATACAAAGTTTAAACTTACCACTGAGAAACGTCCTGATCAAGTCGTGCTTGCGATGGAGTTTCCGTTGAGCGACTGCATCGGTATCATCCTCGGACTCGGGCTCGAATTGATAAGGCAATATCGATGCTATTTTTGTAACCTTATAGCATCTTTGTTTACAAGTAACCCTCCGGAGCAAAAAAATAATTATTGTAATAGGTGTTTCGTTTCCGACACGCATTGTATACGGAAAGACCAATCACAACAGACTTGGCCAGCTGACCAATCAGAGCAGAGTAGGCTTATGGAAGGGAGGGGTTTACAGACCTTAAGCTCAGAACTGCTTC
This sequence comes from Sinocyclocheilus anshuiensis, assembly GCF_001515605.1. Taxonomy (NCBI): domain Eukaryota; kingdom Metazoa; phylum Chordata; class Actinopteri; order Cypriniformes; family Cyprinidae; genus Sinocyclocheilus; species Sinocyclocheilus anshuiensis. Next base: position 35,363 of record NW_015538053.1, on the reverse strand, counting down.
GAACGAATCGTTTCGACATCATTGAAAAATTATTCTAATATTAAATGTATATTCTGAGAAAATTACAATGTTTTATGACCTTGGATGCATTTAAACCTGTTGTCGGGGACTCCAACACAATATTAGGACACTTTAAAATACCATATGACCTGCTCTTTAAAAGTAGTAACTATCTCTCACCTGAGAGGCATCATGGGAGAAGGCCGCATCAAATGCAAACATCTTTGGAGGAACCTGGTTGGAGCTGCCACATTTCTGAGTTTGATTCTGCTGAGAATTAACTGCTGGATCCATGATGGTCACCTGCTTCTTACGAGAATCGACCTTCAGGAACGAGCTGGACTCTGCTGCGCTGACGGGCGATGAAGGACATACGCGTACCATCACTTTAACCTGCACACAAATACAACAACATCTGCTCAGTAATACAACATATCAAAGTGGCATGTTGCACAGCAACAACCTCTCTGCGAGTAACACCACAACCAATGTTTTTGTGAACAAAACAACATTCTGCTTGAGGGAGAACAAGCTATTTAAGTAGGTTTATGGCTTTGTCAAGGGTTGACAGATGGAAAGTTTGCATCTCCTTTCTGAACACTTCTCCTATAAGAGCACCTTGCCGTTTCAAGTGGAACTTTTTGAAACTATAAACACCCCAAACTTTAACATGTTTATGCCATTTATACCATTTTTGACAGAACTGTGTGCTACTTAGAGAGTTATTCATAACTCTTTAATATTTCACAGTCAAATATGTGGAGACACCAGGCAAGCATTAAAACTCAATAATGCTGCAAAATGCAGTTGCAAGATTAAGGAAAAGGTACGCCAAGTAACTTCAGCTGAAGTTTAGTTTGAGGAACTTATATTTACATAAAAACTTCCTCTAAATAATAGAGCATAATAATAGCACAGTCTACAAAAAGTGTTGTGTATAGTCCATACATCTGGATAAACAGACTGCGCATCCACCAAATGTTAGATAAATCTAATAGCTGAACATTTACTTGTTACTTGAAACTCATTCTCCAACTATGTATAAATAATGTAATAAATCATCTAATATAACCTATGTACCCTTCCATATGTGTCTCACATGATACACGCATAATAGACATCAAACCTAATGCCGTGTTTATAAGCTTGTGCTCAGTAAAACCATCATTGACTGAATGTAATTACAGATTAGTGGACTAGAACACACAAGTGATTGTTGGAGCTCTGCAGAAAGACGGGCGATAAATCTTGGGTTTCCTTCCAACTCAAACTTGGAGTGTGATACTAGAAGCCCATCTAAAGACTGCAAAAGTGATCTTTCACCATTCCTTTGCAGTCTAGACACAATGGTCAGACATACTTGACTCACAACACAGATATTCAGGACACCAAGGCTGCATTTATTTGCTCCAAAAAATACTGTAAAAATTATAATATTGTGAAATGTTATTAAAATTTAAAATTGTTTTAAAATGTAACATATTCCTGTGATGCATCATTACTCTGGGTTTGTTTGATTTTTTTATTTTTTCGGACTTTGTTCTTTTGAACAGCATTCATTTGAAACAGAAATCTTTCTTAACTTTATGTATTTAATGTCACTTTTGATTAATTTAATGCATCCTTGCGAAACATCCTTGCATTATGAAATATCTTCAAATAACTGGACTACACATATTCACACTAAATAAATAGCCCAGGATGAAATGTTGACCTATTTAATGCCTCATCCCATTTATAAATGCCTCCCTGAAGTAAATGCTCCTTGGTTCTCTATAAACTGTGACTAATACGCTTTCTCTCTGAGTCCTTGCTTGTTATGGAGATACGGAAATGTGGTCACAGAGCAGCTCAAGGGGCAGTTATAACATCTGTCATGCTGTGAAACGTAATTACTGAAATCAAAGCATTAAAGATTAAATTTCAAGTTAAGTACATATTCAAACAACAATTTTTTCTGACCCTAGAACAGTACAGCAGTTCAGCATGTCTTCTCAATGCAAAGCCAAAATCAAAGCAGCAGACATAATTACTTTAGAAATCCAATCTTGACGCCATATGGATTAGCAACTATAATACCATCATCATTACACTGATAGACATTTTGATAAAGCAGGAAATTTGCTTCTCTAGAGTATCAGAGTCATTCAGGCATCTATTTGTTCTGAAGCATTGTGATTATTGGTTACCTTTGAATGATTGTTTTAGTGCACAAAGATAATGAAAGCATCTCTCAAGATATATTTTTTTCTAGTTTATAGATCAATAAGTGATTTGAGATCATATGTAGAGGAGATTTCCCTGTTATTGCCTCTGGACAGGAGAGAGAATCCTATAACAGTTCAAGTGGATTTCACCAAGATCAATATATTAAATTTATTTTCCCAATTTTTAAATAAGGACAATAGATGAAAATGGTTTATACCAATTGCTCTTTTCATTTCTGCAATGAAATGAAAACATTTAGATTTGCATTTATTTTGTAATTTATATTATTTCTGAAACCTCATAGATAGGTATAATTGATTTTGTATAGAAAATTATATTTATAATAATAATAATAATACACAAAACATGTATAATTGTTTTGCATTACACACAATTCAATTCATATACTTTTTTTTTTTTAAACAATGCAGAAGAAATTTATAACAACAGAAGCTACTAAGAGGCTATTTAATATGCAAGAATTCATTACATTTCATTTGAATATCAACTTGTCAGATGTTACTCCTAAATTTCCTTAGCAGAAATAAATAAATAAATGTTTATATACAATAACAGAATAAAATGAAAAATAAATTAAATTACATACTAAAATCATACTAAAATCTCTGACTTTTGATTGCAAACTTTTGTATCTTGGCAAATCTGAGCACAGTCCAAATGTCTTCACATGACATTTCTAGTATGACATCTTAAAGGAAAGATCTGAGAAGCAGGAAACTACAAGAAACAAGTAAAAACTGTAAATTTTTGCCTTCTCTGCATGGGAACAGACTTCCAGGAGTGTCATTATGGTGTGTTAAATATTTCATCCTGGTGTTATTTAATAGCAAAGTGAACCCTGCCTACAGTTTTTGCATATTCTACCTGAATTATGCATGAGGTGCATTGTTGAGGACACATCACACACAACACTTCTGGACTAACCTGCTGAATATGTGCGCACAAATCAGGACAGCTCTTTTGTAGTCTGGGAAAAGAGGAATGCCTGACCTTTGACGCTGTAATGATACTGTCATTTCATGCATTGCCACATCAACCTAATCCACGTGGCAGCATTTCTAGCAATGCAGCTACAGTAGATACAGTCCGACTTATCTATACAAGCCTATGCGGTCTACTTTTGCAGTAAAGCTCCTCTTTGAGCCATAGTGATAAGTCTCAACACCAATAGCCTCAAACCGGCTCAGATCTAATAACGTGCTGGCAGACAGAATTTAATGAAACCCCTTTCTACACCCACAGTCCCTGCACTACAAAGAGTCATGCCTTTTTCTGTTCCCAATAACCAGGCTTGTTTAGTCACGTCCGGCATCTCTAAGCCCATTTACCACAAATAGAATTTCTTCTGTTTGGTGATTTGCAACCCATTGCCTGCATTGAGCATCTGATTTTCAGAAGCAGGGATAAGATCACGGTAGGGGGGCTCATTAGGCAGCATATGCGGCAGGATGGAGGAGGAGGAGGTGGTGGTCTCTCTATGAGCTCTCACGGCTCTTGTGGGTGTGAGCAGTTTGGATAAAGCAGCACGACTAATTAAAGGAGATGCTTTCTTCTGGGTTATTGCAGGTCTTTAAGAACACTGGAGCGAGAGCCAAACCCACATACTCACTCAGTGGTGCCCACATAGCTACTGTTTCTCATCATTACATTATAAAACCTTATTTTATTCAAACCTAAATAAGATACAATAGCCCCATGAGTGACACTTAAAGCATACGGATGTCACTGTATTATAAGTTAACAAATAACCAGATGAGATATGCAAACAAATAATGCTTTTCTAATTTCTGACTTAACTTTAGTTGACCATATTTGCTATTACTTTCAATCAGATGATCCCAAGGTGAATTTAGCGCATATTGTTTTTGCTTTAAGAACCAGCATAGACTGCAGTGTTACCTGTACTGTTTTTCAATAGCTTAATCTTCATCACCACGGCAAAATATTTCATATTTTGATATATTGATATAATGATAGATTAAATATTTCATATTTTTCATTTTTTTGCCTGAGTCATCAAAATGGGTTTGTTTTGAATTTGATATAGGCTAACAATAATACCGTGCACCGCAAAACAGCTAACAATAATACCGTGCAACAAC
>NW_015538053.1:22802-31010 GCF_001515605.1 Sinocyclocheilus anshuiensis | reverse complement strand
CCCCCCCCCCCCCCCCCGCTTTTACTTAATTGTTTCGGCGGCGTGCACACGTAAACAAACACAATACGCGTCATGTGTAGGCTGATTCATTAACAAATGACTCTAATGATTTGTTTCTTTTTAGTGAGTCAAATACATTCAGTGCGACGAGCATAGTCCGATTCACGAACAAATGATTCTTAGGGGCCGGTTTTGTTTAGTGAATCAAAAACATACAGCGTGATCTGTGTGATCTTTTTTTACAGTCTATGGTGTGTAGACCAATTCACAAACAAATGACTCTTATGATCGGTTTGTTTTTAGTCAGTTTCAAGAACAACTGACCCTTATGAGCCGGATCTTTTAAAGGAATCAAAAATACACAGAGCGAACAGTGAGTCGTTCAAAGGACGAGTTACTGGTTCAATAAGGTTACTGAATCAACATCTGACTCGCTTTGAATCAGTTGGCTCGTAATTATCATTATTTTCAGTTTTCAGTGATGCCCATATCAAAATTACGCACGTTTTGTGATAAAAATGAATGAATGAATGAATTAATTAATTAACTAATCTTGGTTAGCACTGCTCCGGGTGTGTGTTCACGGTGTGTGTGTGTTCACTGCTGTGTGTGTGCACTTTGGATGGGATAAATGCAGAGCACTAATTCCGAGTATGGGTCACCATACTTGGCCACACGTCACTTTCACTTAGGGTCACGTCCTGGTGAAAGCATTTGCACACTTGTATGGGATTTGTGCATAGATTATGATACCATTTGTTCATTGCTTATATATTTACTTTGTTTCTGCATACATGATATGCTTTATTCCCTGATATTTACAGGAGAGTTAAGAAAAATATCATGATGAAATGCCATTTGAACACTTTCATTTCAACAATTGATTGAATATATTTCCATATTTAAATATATATTATAGATTTGATTTATATCATGACATTTGAAGTATGAACCAGGGATGCACAGATCTTATCCAGCTACTTATATGCGCTTGTAGCCATGCAGAGAAAGCAAGCTTCATATTTTAGAGTGGGCTGAAAGATCCCCTCTTGGATTACTCTATAGAATCATTAAGCCTGCAGTTGATATGTCCATTATAATAGATAGATTAGGGCAGAACAGGACTTTATATCAAGCTTTAATCTGTTATCTTCGACAGGGTCTGCAAAGTTTAATTAAAAAGACATTTACATGTAATATAAAGTTATGAATCATTCGCTGGTGTCATATTTCCTTGCTGTGTAAACTGATATTCTGTTTTACACAGTTAAATTATCACAAGAATATTGGGATGAATATTTCAGACTATTGAATTCACATGCGCTCTGCTCACTCCATGATGCCTGTAAGGTGTTTTTCTTTAACACTTCAGTTTTAGAAAGCGCTGTTAAAAATTAATTAGCCACTGAATATAGTTTTTTTTCAAGGTCAGTGTCTGCACTGTAAAGAAGATTGATGAATCTGTCAAACTCACAGGATTCCTACACTCTAAAAAATGCTGGGTTAAATACAACCCAGTGCTGGGTAAAATAGGGACAAACCCAGCAATTGGGTTGTTTTTACCCAGCGGTTGGGTTACTACTCAGAAGGTTGGGTTAAACATTTAACCCAAACGCTGGGCCAAAACAACCCAATTGGTGGGTTTGTCCCTATTTTACCCAGCACTGGGTTGTATTTAACCCAGCATTTTTTAGAGTGTATAAACCACCAGAATGTGGATAGTGGATAGTGAGGAATGGGAAGAGTCTCAGTGATGAAACAGGATTTAGGAAAAGATAGACTTGCTTTGACAGCTTTGATCTGTTAAATTCAATGGATATATGTACAAATGTAGCATCCAGATGTGTTTGAAAATCACCCATCAATTGCTTTATCATTAGCAAGATAATGGAGATGCCCTTGGTATTTAATCTAGTCACACTGTCATAAAACCCTGATGGTGCAAATCATGTTCACTGTGTGAATTGGTGCGAAACCGCAAGGCTAGAGATGAAAGGGCAACATCATTCACACACAAACATTCAGAATGAATTCCTAATTATATTCACATCATCATGGAAGAAGAATGTCACATGTAAATTTGCCAGAGTGCAAATCACAATTTTATTTCAGATACTGTTTTTTATTTATTTAGTTCTATTCAGTGCAAATACAAATTATATATCTGTGTTTTTCATCTCTGTCTCAAAGCCGATTACTTTCTTTGGGCGCCACAAAAGCAGCCGTATAGAGCAGCTACACCCATCAATATCTTATCGCACAATGTTCTTATATCCAAAGGCCACTGTTACAGCCTTGTCCCTTGAGAAAGGTGACATTTTTCGGCTGCAAATGCCAGAATTTGCATTGCCCACCATCCTGCTTATGTTCCGGTTGACTGGCGAACGATTCATTTTAGTTTGCCAGCACAACGCACAACATGCAGCCTAAATGTGGGTGTTGTTTACAGATGAACGCAAGCTGTTCCAATGCAAGATGACTTTTTATGAACTCACCAAAAGTTCTCAGTATGTGGTTACTTATGAGTCTCTCAAAATCAGCTTTCAAAAATTTGACAGAAGATGCTTTTGACAAACCCACAGCCATATGAGCTGGTTCTGTTTAGTTAGACTTTTTGGGAGGTGCCAGCACTAGATATCATGACCTGAATCGTCACAGACTGAGTCCAAACACAAATGAATATCCCCCATCCTCCGATGTCTGAGAGGAATTCCAGATATGCTGGTTTCCCTGCGATGCGCTGAAGATCAGGATCAACTTTAACCATGCGGGGCTCCTCCGCTGTCATTGCTCGTACCAATGCATGCGTTTGACGGATTTTGTCTGTACGAGAGCTTACTCGGGTGGTTTTAAATGAAAAAACAACAAACTGACAGCAGAAATCAGTGATGTGAACGGTGTGCTGACTGAGCATCTAAATTGATAAAGGAATGCAGCCGTAAAGACAGGACAGAGAGACAGACAGAGTGACGGGGGCTGAAGACTTTCCATTATGTTTGGTTGAGGGTACTGAAATTGCTTTTGCACTGTATAATGATGCTGGTTTACTAGCAATTCAACTGAATGGTTTTCTGATCTGAAGTGTATGGATGAGACAAGCACAACCAGCCACTCTGGAAACAAAAAAAACTTGGAGAAGTAACCAGGATATGAAGCATATCTTCACTTTTTTGTATCTTAAGTAGAATAACACAAGGACTGAGCCAGTAGTGTGATGGCACGCAGACTGCACAACAAACCAGGATGGCCGAGTGGTTAAGGTGTTGGACTTAAGATCCAATGGACAAGTGTCCTTGTGGGTTTGAACCCCACTCCTGGTAGATCAGTGTGAATTTTAAACAGAAAACAGTAATTTGGCTTATACAGTATGTGGTTATGTTACAAACAAATTAGTTTCTCAAAACTATTTCTTAAGTACCAGTAAAAGCAAAAAAGGGTTACTTTGCATTACAAAGTGATCAGGGTGGTTAAGGTGTTGACTTAAGAGTTGATGGACAAATGTTCTCATGGGTTCAAACCCCAATCCTGATAAAGCAATGTAAATTTCAAAAAGAATATAGCAATGTGACTGTGTTGGAAATTGAACTGAGGTGGTTCCTATAAGATCCAACAGACAAATGAGGATTGAAACTCCAATCAACTAACTTCTTGACTATATTGAGTTTCGGTAATAACGTTGTTGAATATCCTGCCTTTGTATTCATTCCAAATGGATTTTACATCAAATGTGAGGAACAATTTATACAGGCAGAAACTGACGTGAAAATGTTCTTACACATACATCAACAGTTCAACATTGAACCAGCTGAACCATAAGAACATATATGTGGGCATTATGTAAGTAGAGTTAATTTGTTTACACGTTTTGTTTTATTTGATCTAATTTTGGAAACTGTTATACGTTCACATTAAGGATCATTATATGCACGTCTTAACAAATGGGGCCCCTAGAAGGTTCTGGTTCATGATCTCTTTTCACCATTCCTCTCTTAACCAAGACATTTAACCTCGGGTTGCTTCAGGAGGTCTGTTCCTGTAATAAACACCCTGTACTTCCATCTGTTAGGAAGGAAAGTATATGCTAAATGACTACTACATATTATTAACAATAGCCTTATGGACCAGCCAGGACAGATGAGAAGAACACCCAATATTGTAGTATGTCATATCAAAAGTATATGTTCCTCTGCCTTCATGCATCTTAAACCTCTCTTCACCTGCATCTCTCCTGCAGCAGAACACTTTCACTTGTGATATCTACATGTACTGTATTCTGCAGGAAACATTCTCTTGTATCCGCCCCATATGTTCTCTCACGTTGCCAAATCACAGATCTGATGCCGCCATTTCTCAGCTAGCTGTGTTTTATGACGCCTGTGTCACAAAATTAAGACTGAAGGTGCTTTCAGTTCACAATTTATTATCATTTTGGCCCAGTTTACACCTGATATTAAAGTGATAGATTGTCCAAAAAGCAAAATATTGTCATCATTTACTCACCCTAAAGTAATTTCAAACGTGCATGACTTTATTTCTTCTGTGGAACAAAATGCATGGAATCCATAGAAAATGCATCTCCTGTCAGCACCTTTTGTGGGAAAGACCTCTATTTTTGAACAGATATTAATACCAGGTGAACGCGGTTATTTTCTTGTTTAATTATATTAAAATGTGTCTGTTTTGCCTCCATCCTTTTGCCCATTTGATTCTGCTGTCCTTGGCCCTTTGTTTTCAGTTAATGAGCTCACCTTTGAGCTCTGAGCAAGATACAAAAGAAACCAGATGCCATCACATGTTCAATCGATCCAGCCTTAACGCCCCAGTCCTGCCCATCTCATCAGAACTTACACAGCAGTGCTGACAAATGAGGCTCTGTGTTCCTTCAGGTAGCATCTGCAAATATCATGGCAAAAACACCAACCAGGGAGGCTGAGTGCTTAAGGCACTGTGCTTCCAATGGAGTTCCACTGGACAAATGTCCTTGTGGATTCAAACCCCACTCCTGGTAGATAATGTCAATTCTAGCTTAAATGAATCATTAATCAAACTAATCAAGAAAACCTGCTTTATCTTATAGTGATGAGAGAAAGCAGACTCTTAAATGCATATTATAGAAGCTATTTCTAACCTACAACCAAATAAAAAACACCAGGATGGCCGAGTGGTTAAGGTGTTGGATTTAAGATCCAATGGACAAAACCAAAAACTATAAACAGTTATGGAAAAACTACATTACTTCTGTCCTAGAACAGATAGTTAATTTGAACAAAGAACTAATGGACAAAATGCCAAAGTTTGAATAAGAAACAACATATTTCAAAGTATCTTTAACAAAAGCAGATCAGGATGGCTGAGTGGTTAAGGTGTTGGACTTATGATCCATGGGTTCGAACCCCACTCCTGGTAGCAGGATTTAAGCCAGACACTAAAGTGAAAATCTGTGGTAAACTATAGTTGGTCCACAAGAGAGAGTTATTTGTAACAATGTTAAAGATTAAAAGCTACATAAGCATGACTCTCTAACCTTGAATCTGTTAAACTATGCTTCCTTCAAGTGCACCTGTTACATGAAGTGAGTGATTAACTTTAAACTTTTCCATAAGTTGTGTAATTCAAATGATTGAAACACAGCGTGTAAAATTAAAATAACTTCCAAATCCATTTATTACCATTCACTACAAACCTGCTTTCCAAGACGTTTCAAATTGACATGCCAACGTCTCTCTGTATTCTGCAACTAGGTTATCATCCAAACTTTTTCTCACTTCCCTTTATCATTAATGTGCTCGAAACGCGTAATTATGATTATTCCAACTACACTAGAAGGGGACATTAGCATTGGTAGGTGACCATTGCTGCTAGAGCTAAGTAAATAATAAAAGTAGCCTGTTCTAAGTTGATTAGGTGTTGAAATGAATCTGTTTAGCTTGCAAAAGCATTTACATATGTTCATATGTTGGTGAAAAACAGACTTAATAAGAGTGAAGACTAATAAAACAACAAGATCTAAAAGCAGACATTTTTGCTACATTATTAAAGATCGTACCTTGCCCATGCCAGGAGTGTCTTTAACTTTGTTGACTGCCCGTAAGAGGCAGGGCGGAGCAGGGGGCGGAGACACCTGCAGGATGCCGCTGAAGTTGGTGGGAAAAAGGGGTGGATCACATGCCACAGGGGGCGCAGGGCGCTGCTTCTTCTTCTTGGAAGACAGATTCAATTTCTGGGCAGCCCTGAGGATAAACAAACACAAGCAAAGTTAAAACTAGAACAGATGTGTATATGTATAAAAACGGTGCGACCCCTTGGCTGTTTACATTTATTTCAAGTTTTTGTTTGTTTAGGGAAAGTGTTCTGTATTGCAAGTTTAAAATACAGCTTGCAAAGTTCAAATGTAACAATGCAGACCAAAACTGATTTTGTGAGCAATCAAGCAAAGCGGACAGATGTGTATATGTATAAAAACGGTGCGACCCCTTGGCTGTTTACATTTATTTCAAGTTTTTGTTTGTTTAGGGAAAGTGTTCTGTATTGCAAGTTTAAAATACAGCTTGCAAAGTTCAAATGTAACAATGCAGACCAAAACTGATTTTATGAGCAATCAAGTGAAGCTGTACAGTTTACGTTTTTCTGTGAATTTCTAGTGTCCATCTCAAAACAGACTGATGAAGATTTGTGAATTGTTAACTGCTCTTTCAAGTCATTACATGCACGCCACAGCCAATCAGCAGAGAAAAGAGACATCTGTAAGGTCTTCAATGCCACAACAACAGCATTTCCAGCCTTCTTTTACTGCTGAATGCTCACAGAGAACAGGAGAACAACAGAGAGAAAGAGAGCGATAAAGAAAAGTACAAGTCAAAGCTGAATATTGTTATGAAATGAAACCCTAAGCCATGCTCCAGAATATCTAAAATTGGACAGACAGACAAGATCAACACCATAAAACAGAACCAGAATGGCTGAGTAGTTAAGAAGTGACATGTGGCCAAGTATGGTGACCCATACTCAGAATTTGTGCACTGCATTTAACCCATCCAAGTGCACACACACAGCAGAGAGTAGTGAACACACACACGGAGCAGTGGGCAGCCATATTGCTGCAGCGCCCGGGGAGCAGTTGGGGGTTCGGTGCCTTGCTCAAGGGTCTCACCTCAGTCATGGTATTGAGGGTCGAAGAGAGCGCTGGTTATTCACTCCCCCCACTGATAATTCCTACTGGAATTGACTCAAACCCACAACCTTCAGATTACAAGTCCAACTCTCTAATCATTAGGCCACGACTGGCATTGGACTTAAGATCCAATGAATGTATATCCTCATGGATTCGAACTTAAGCTGCTTTTATGTTGTCAATACGTTAGAAATTCTAACGTATTGAGTTAGAATTTCTAACGTATTGAGTTAGAAAAGTTAAAAATCTGACAGGGGCCAATTGTGTCTACTTGGCCTTGAACTTGAAAATGGTTGTCTATGCCTTCACTGACCACCAAACCTTAACATTGTCCTTACAAATGGGGTGCAAGTAACTTATATCTCCATGCATCAAGAAATCACATACACAGTGGCAACCAAAGTAACTGAGTTGATCCATCTTTACAGGATGATTGTACTCGTGGATATCAGGTGAAATCCTTGTGTATTTAGTGCTTGAAGAAATATTGAGAATGGCTTTGACTCGGGAGCAGGAGAAGTGAGGGTCGATTGATTCTAACCATGGTCTCGCTGCCTGTTAGAGACTGTTTCAATTGGCTCTTAGAGAAGTATTGATCAATCAGTCTAGCATTTTCACCTGACCAAGCATATCTGTGCAGATGCTCATCACAGCCTCATTTAGACTCCCACTGGATCAGGGATCGGATGATGGAGGCTGAAAAACTGAAACACCTCAAGTGGTCAAATACAAAGAGACATAAAGGATTTTGGTGCAGGGATGAAGAGAGCGGTGATCCGAAAATATGGCATGGGATAAATAATTAGTTTATTTGTTGCTGGGGACCCAGAAAAGGATTGCAAAACATATTTTCCAGACCCTAATCTATTTATTAAAAAAATTATTATCTGAGAAGTCATGTTTAGGGTGTGATATCTCAAGAATTATGATTGCTTGCTTCTAAAGAATAATAAAAAAGATAGACAAATGTGTTCCCTTCAACCAAATAGTTGCAGTCTCCTCAGGCTACAAATGTTTTCCTACATTTGGGGGGGGGG
>NW_015538053.1:12497-18782 GCF_001515605.1 Sinocyclocheilus anshuiensis | reverse complement strand
TAGAAATTAGGTATTTAATTTAAGATCAATACATCTTAATACATCATTTGTAAAGTTCAAATGTAACAATGCAGACCAAAACTGATTTTGTGAGCAATCAAGCAAAGCGGTACAGTTTACGTTTTTCTGTGAATTTCTAGTGTCCATCTCAAAACAGACTGATGAAGATTTGTGAATTGTTAACTGCTCTTTCAAGTCATTACATGCACGCCACAGCCAATCAGCAGAGAAAAGAGACATCTGTAAGGTCTTCAATGCCACAACAACAGCATTTCCAGCCTTCTTTTACTGCTGAATGCTCACAGAGAACAGGAGAACAACAGAGAGAAAGAGAGCGATAAAGAAAAGTACAAGTCAAAGCTGAATATTGTTATGAAATGAAACCCTAAGCCATGCTCCAGAATATCTAAAATTGGACAGACAGACAAGATCAACACCATAAAACAGAACCAGAATGGCTGAGTAGTTAAGAAGTGACATGTGGCCAAGTATGGTGACCCATACTCAGAATTTGTGCACTGCATTTAACCCATCCAAGTGCACACACACAGCAGAGAGTAGTGAACACACACACGGAGCAGTGGGCAGCCATATTGCTGCAGCGCCCGGGGAGCAGTTGGGGGTTCGGTGCCTTGCTCAAGGGTCTCACCTCAGTCATGGTATTGAGGGTCGAAGAGAGCGCTGGTTATTCACTCCCCCCACTGATAATTCCTACTGGAATTGACTCAAACCCACAACCTTCAGATTACAAGTCCAACTCTCTAATCATTAGGCCACGACTGGCATTGGACTTAAGATCCAATGAATGTATATCCTCATGGATTCGAACTTAAGCTGCTTTTATGTTGTCAATACGTTAGAAATTCTAACGTATTGAGTTAGAATTTCTAACGTATTGAGTTAGAAAAGTTAAAAATCTGACAGGGGCCAATTGTGTCTACTTGGCCTTGAACTTGAAAATGGTTGTCTATGCCTTCACTGACCACCAAACCTTAACATTGTCCTTACAAATGGGGTGCAAGTAACTTATATCTCCATGCATCAAGAAATCACATACACAGTGGCAACCAAAGTAACTGAGTTGATCCATCTTTACAGGATGATTGTACTCGTGGATATCAGGTGAAATCCTTGTGTATTTAGTGCTTGAAGAAATATTGAGAATGGCTTTGACTCGGGAGCAGGAGAAGTGAGGGTCGATTGATTCTAACCATGGTCTCGCTGCCTGTTAGAGACTGTTTCAATTGGCTCTTAGAGAAGTATTGATCAATCAGTCTAGCATTTTCACCTGACCAAGCATATCTGTGCAGATGCTCATCACAGCCTCATTTAGACTCCCACTGGATCAGGGATCGGATGATGGAGGCTGAAAAACTGAAACACCTCAAGTGGTCAAATACAAAGAGACATAAAGGATTTTGGTGCAGGGATGAAGAGAGCGGTGATCCGAAAATATGGCATGGGATAAATAATTAGTTTATTTGTTGCTGGGGACCCAGAAAAGGATTGCAAAACATATTTTCCAGACCCTAATCTATTTATTAAAAAAATTATTATCTGAGAAGTCATGTTTAGGGTGTGATATGATTGTTTGCTTCTGAAGAATAATAAAAAAGATAGACAAATGTGTTCCCTTCAACCAAATAGTTGCAGTCTCCTCAGGCTACAAATGTTTTCCTACATTTGGGGGGGGGGGATTAAAATATTTCAATTTACACCCATAATTATGCCCATGAAAGACAGAGGAAATGCGGCATAGAAGTAGGTCTGTATACGTTCTCCCATACAAAAAAAACAAGTTCCCCCAAGTTCCATTTTATTTATATTAAGGCTACTTTGCAAGAAATAATAATAATAATACAATTTTAAAAAATTGTATTGCTTCAGGTGCATGAAAAAAAATGATTAGGATTACTATCTGCACCATAAAGATTCCAACTAAAAAGCCTAGTAGAATTATTATTTTTTTATTATTACTTTTTTTTGTTTACATTTTCAAAGTTACTGTTTTGATGCAAAAACAGTATTAAAACCTTTTTATAGACTATTTTTGTCTGAATCTGTATTCACTGTGTGGATAGAAATATTGTAACGACCTTAGTAGTAAGAAAGAAAGAAAGGTCAACCAGCTTTACCAAAAAGACCATGCTGGTTGACAACAGCAGGCTACAGTAGCCCACCTACCAGATGTGCACTAACCAGCATTGAAATTCATGCTGGTCTAAGCAGATCTTTTCAGCAGGAAAGACAATTAGGCTGCTCTTTTGTATTTGGGTGCACATTCTAAAGGTCTTGTTGGTGCGTCTGGCAGTGATGCTTTAATGAACTGAACAGAGCTAGAAAGGTTAGAGACATCACACACAACATGACAGGGCAGATCTACACTCCAAACTTCAACACAGACATCATCACAAACTTCCTCCCAAGGGATCCAGAGGATGCGTGAGTCAAATTTTCCCAGATTAGCAGAAGGAAAGTGTCAGTTATTTCACTTTGCAGTAGTATTACCTTGAAGCACAATCAGTCATTTTGAAGCTCTCCACCTTTGCCAACTTGTGCAAATCTAGGTCAAAGATACAGACAGGAGAGAAAGACAGCTCACAATACAGGCATCTGCGGTAGCTCAGGTCTCCTGGAACTAAAATCACTTCACATCATATAGAAATACACCTTCAGCCTCTGGCTATCGTAGAAAAACTCGAGAACTGTGGTTCAGACCTGCTATTTGATAAAGCAAAGAAAATATTTTGCGAACTGATCAAATTTCTGTCGAGAGGAGTGGAGAGAAGTGGTTACTGTAAGGGAAAAAATTGAGGCAACAATAATAAACACCCTGGCAGATAAGAGCAGGTAAAAATATAGCTGGAAGTAATAATAACACTCAGTGTTTGTGTATAAATCAGGTCTAGAGATACAGTTACCGTGCAAGCTATGAAATCATCAGACTGAGCATTCTGGATGCCAACGGTATGAGAAAACTTCCTTAGAAATGAGACAAATTATCACCTGGATTCATTGTCAGGGATATGAAGTGCGTGTTTGTGTATAAAAGATGTGTGTAACCCCCTAAGGGTTGTGACAAAGTACATGGCTGTGCTCCACGACCATGTGTGAAGTGCAAAGTGAGGTAATTAT
The DNA here is from genome assembly GCF_001515605.1 of Sinocyclocheilus anshuiensis. Taxonomy (NCBI): domain Eukaryota; kingdom Metazoa; phylum Chordata; class Actinopteri; order Cypriniformes; family Cyprinidae; genus Sinocyclocheilus; species Sinocyclocheilus anshuiensis. The sequence goes on along the minus strand of NW_015538053.1, from coordinate 15,647 downwards.
TGACACTCATTAATGTCAGAAAAAACGTTTTCTCTCTCACACACATCGTTAACGAACACAATGACCAAATCCTTAATGAGCTGGCAAGGAAAGTCTTGTAAAGTTTGACGCAAACTGTTGTCTTGTCCTACATAAATAAACATAACTTACCGTTCATTGTTACCTGCCCGAGACAGACCTGAGGAAACTAGATGGAAATTATTCTTGTTAAAAGCTAAAACACGTCAACAGGGAAATTGCATGAAAATTAGGAGGACACTTTGCTTGAATTGGCTTGAACCAAACTCAGGCGAGATGTGAATGTGTTATTTTGAAGAGGCGTTAATGAGATTTCCTTAAATAGCTTCTTAGAGGAACATCTCTCCTTCTCATCATCATCTCCAAAAAAGTACAACTTACATAATCCTTAAGTCATCCTAACCCTCATAAGCACATAATGCAATATATAAACACAAAATAAAATCATTTAGCCATTAAATTAAAGCACAGTCACAAATATATAAACAATAAACTGTACAAAACACACTGCCATGATGCTAGGGAGTTCTAGGTGGTTGCCATGGCATTACCATTCAGTTGCTAAATTCTTCTGTTTATCAACATGTTGCTATGGAGTTGCTAGGGTGTTTTGGATTGTTGCCAGGGCATTGATGTACAGTTGCTAAGGCCTTCTGTTTGTCAGCCTTTTGCTGTAGTGTTGCTAGGATGTTCTGGGTGGTTGTCAGGGCTGTTGCTACAGTTGCTAAGATCTTTTGCCTGTCAGCATGTTTCTATGCTGTTGCTAGGGTGTTCTGGGTTGTTGCCAGGGCATTGCCATACAGTTGCTAAGATCTTCTGGTTGTCAATATGTTGCCTATGGAGTTGCTAGGGTGTTCTAGGTGGTTGCCAGGACATTGCCATACAGTTGCTAAGGTCTTCTGGTTGTCAGGATGTTGCTATGGAGTTGCTAGGGTGTTCTGGGTGGTTTCCAGGGCATTGCCATACAATTGCTAAGGTCTTCTGATTGTCAGGATGTTGCTAGGGTGTTCTGGGTGGTTGCCAGGGCATTGCCATGCAGTTGCTAAGGTCTTCTGGTTGTCAGCATGTTGCTATGGAGTTGCTAGGGTGTTCTGGGTGGTTGCCAGGGCATTGCCATGCAGCTGCAAAGATTGTTTGGTTGTCAGCATGTTGCTATGGCGTTGCTAGGATGTTACAGGTGGCTACCAAGCCATTAGTATGTGATTGCTAAGGTAAATGTATCTGAAATAAAGGCCTGTTCACACTAAGAACAATAACTATATTATATTAATATTGTTCTTGTGGTGCTATGCTATATTCAAAAAGGTGAATATTTATTTTATAATAAGTTTTTATCATAAATCTGACCTCCACATAGTCTCATCTTAGATTTCTTGAGTAATAGAAACCTACCCAAAGTAAGTCCCAATAAAACTATACACCAAATTAACTCAAACAAATGTAAATATTTAGACTAAATGTTAGAGAATTTTGTTTCACCTTAGCAAACAGCATTAGCAAGACATTTCAGTCCAGTGAGGCTAGAGAAAAAGATTACTTGTTTCTCACCTGTCCATCATTTAGGGGGCCCGAGGAGCCCTAAGTGTCCAGTTCTGTCTTCCTGTCCGCCTTTAAACAGGTGTCCACCAGATTGAATGTGTAGTCTGACAGCTCATCAGGAATCCATTAGTTCTCCGTGTTGTGCTATTTGTGTATGGTAGATAATGTTGAGCGCCCCTCCTCTAATGTATCTGCAGCAGATCGACCGAAGTGGTTCCTCGGCAATGAACAGATAGCTTAATCCCGACACCTGAGCACTCCTGACTGCCTACGCTCCGGCTCGCCAATCTCATCTCTCCCTCTCTTCCTCTCTCTCACACTTTGACCATATCTTACTCAGTTTCTCTCCCCCATGTCTCTGTTTGGCTTATTCTTCTGATTACATTGTCCAGGAAAAGATGTCCACGCTCAAGAAGAAGCGAGACCGGGCGAGAACATCCAAACAGGAAGCAGGGAAGACACAGAGAGGAACAACATCACATTGCTGCCTCTCAGCCCCTGTGCTCAGCTGATAATGTCTACTATTCAATCCCCGCACCAATCTCGTTCTCTCTCTCGCTCGCTCTTTCTCACTCTCTCCATCTGTAACATACCTCACACTTCTCCAAGGATTTCTTTTCAACACCACAGGCAACAGTAAAGTTGTACCCAGTGTTCTGGCACCTTTGCACTCACTATTTCCATACTGTTCCAGAAAATCAGACAACAATGGCCGCAAACTAAATGACATCAGAATACATGTCCAATGTTCTGAAAGGGGGATATAAAATACAGGCAGAATCGAACTGCAAAGAGCTTGTGGGAAACTCTCTTCATGTTTAGGCTGCACAGATTTGAGAATGAGAGCAAGAACATATGTTAAGAAGAGACATTTAACTACAAACTACAATGGAAGCTGAAGACGTGCACATCAAACAAGAAAAAGTTAAAAGGAAAAGTGAAAAAAAAAATCAAGGCAATATGATTCATTCATGTCTTCCCCGCTTACAAAGAACATTGTCACAAGTTTCACTAACATTTTTTAAAAGTTATATAATTGTTAGGACAAAACATTCTTAAAGTAATGATTATGAAACATTCTTAGCACTTTATTAATATTTGATATACGTTCTCATAATGTTGAGAGAAAGCGTTCTAAGCTTTCAAAATGTCCATTGACATTCTCAAAATGTCCTCATGATGTTATATGCACTTGATGAACTTTCTAAGAAACATTTTTTGTAACCATTAAACAACGTTCTAAACATCACAAGAAAACGTAACATTTAAACATTCCTAGAATATAAAAAATAAACATACAAATAACATTATATTTTGGGTGATAAAGTTAGTAGAATGCTGTAAGAAATATTTTTGTAACATTTAAATATATATATATATATATATATATATATATATTGTAGCGTCTGGACCAATCAAGCACACAATATATATTTTGTTAGCTATATTTAACAAATACTCTGTAACACCCCTCAGTTAACAAGCCATATGAGGACCTATGGACCCTTCCCCCGAAATGCGTAACACCTCAGGAAAGCAGAACAGGCCTCTGGTTCCATGGCAACCAAGGCTGATATCACTGGTTTTATTGCT